>NC_090725.1:195152792-195172792 GCF_036898095.1 Palaemon carinicauda
GCTGTCCAAGGAATAAAACAGGTCTTAGAAGTCCTGGGCTAGAAAATCATGTGCAGTGGATGGAAGCTGACACAGAGAAGCTTAAAATCCCTGCATCACTCCTTCAGGGCTGAATACACTCATTCATTAAGATTCATTGAAGAACTCATAAATGGGTCCCTTGTAGCAGATATCCTACACAAGCTCAAAGTGTTGGCAGGTCTCAGTCAGCAACTATCACTTCCTGGGACTCCTACATGGATGCATCACATATAATGCACAGACAGAGCGAGAAGCCAACTTTGATCTTAAGATTTTAACCTAAATGCTGTGTGTATACAGTACCATATTTCATATTAGGAGGAAGGAACAACTATGCAAAATATATACCAGAGTATGTTGCTGAGATGAAACAACTCGAAGTGGATCACACAGCAGCTTGTAAACACTTAGAAAAAGGAGGCTTTGTTGTGCATTGTTCAACCAGGTCACCAAGAGCTAGGTGCAACCAGTCTTGCTAAGGATGTGGCTTATTTTGACAAGATATGCAATACAATTGAAACCTAGTATCATAATCCATTTGATCTTGATACTGTTCCCTGGTCAACATTGTCACTGGTCAGATAGGTTCCCAGAGTATAGAAAAATATCTAACAACTCTGCAGGATACTGGCAGGCAGAAGAGCAGAGCATCGACTTGTGAAAAGTTACGAATGCCAGACCTTCTGGGATGCCCAAACAAGGGTGCAAGCAGTCACATTTACTGACATGAAGAAAACACTATCCTCAGACAAGTAACAGCTGAATAGTTCATCAGAGGCTCTCTCCCAGCATCTACTGTCAGTTTCCCAAACCTCATGACACACTGGGATATGAGCTTACTGCAGCGCAACCTGCATTATTCAATGATGATGGATTAATGTGAAAACCAAATAATGCTGAACTGCCAAAGAAATTTGAAGCTGTATGTGAGGACATTTATAGCTAGCCACCCTACAGGAAATCACGAGAACAGCTTATGTCATTGATGTAAGGGCAATGTTCTAATCTATGAATTATTCTTTCTTGAAAATGTTTGATAATTATTGGGAGCAAATCCCCCCCAAAAAATCAAATTCGTAGTACTGGAAAATGTATATCTTAGTACAGATGTCATAACTATAGTGTTTGATAAATAGGACAATGAAAAGTCAATTAAGCAAATGAAGTGAGAATGGCATGATGCTAATCAGTTTAACCTAAGTCATGAAATCACTGATTCACATGATGGGCCAAACTACTTACTCTTCCTGAAAGGGACTGCAAGCAAAATTTGTGACACTCTAGCTGCAAAGGCACCAGCAGGTCTAATAGATGATCAGTCAATTGTCCTTGCAGGAGGTTTTGCCAAGGGTGAGAGTATTAGGCTTGTGGAAAAACCAGGTGTCACCCTGCTCCCTCAATTATTCTCCAAGCAATAGGAAGCAGACAACAGAATGGTTTTGCATGCTATATGTCTCTCACAAGCTCGAGAATTCTTATCTGTTGTTATGACACATACATGCTGGTCATTATGGTGTACTTCTTCAGCAGAGCAAGCCTAACCACTCATGTCAACGTGCTTGCTGGTTATTATGGAATTTTCACTCCATTCCATTCAATTGAAATAAAACATATGTTCCACCCTGCCATCTATGCATGAACTTACAGGTTGTGACAACATGTGCGCAATCTTCAGAAGTGAGAAACAGGCAGCATTTATTAATCTGTTCCAAAGTTTTTTGCAGCTGGGCAAGCTTTCCAAGTTTAGCTTATCTTTGTCGACCAATGCCTTCCAGAATCTAGCTTGCCTGTTTATGTTCTCTTATGAACAGAAGGGAAAAGAGTTCTGTGATCTAGATGAGCTAAGGTTTATTTTGGACTTAACAAGGGACAAGCAAGCAAGCACGTTACCACCAGCTGAAGTTGCGTTCAAACAGCAGGTCATCCGGGCAATGCTGTAAACATAAATTTGGTGCCAAAGCGACAAAATTAAACATCCCTGACCCTGTTGAACATGGTTGGCACTTGGAGGAGAATGTATTTCTGAAACCAACCATAATGAACAGGAATGCGCTCTTATAGAGGCTGGAGATGTCACCCATCGTTTCTGCAACGACCTGCGTTGTACAACAGCCAGGAATTGTCCTTGTTTGTTTGCAGGTCTGGCATGCATTAAATATTGTTCCTGCATTAACTACTAAAATAAACCAGCTGAACAGAGCTATGAACGTGAAAAATTATACAGAATTGCAAATAAAGTTCTGAAATTGTGGAAAAATTACTTTGATTGTAGTTTACTAAAACTATAAAATGATATAACTACCTGTCTACTGAATCCACATAAAAACAAAAGTTTTATTGATAGAATTTAAACATGTCAGAATTGGGAACTTATGTCATTAAGTACATTTATTTTATGAACATATCTCACACCTGGAAAAAAACACGGACATTTGCATGTTTATTTGATATAGGACATTTAATTTCCGTTATCTGTATATCTATTCATGACCTTTTGTGGTCAGTTCTGTTGGTTTTTTCATGTAAATTTTACATATAATAAGCTATCAAGTATTGCACGTCCTAGTTTGGGCAGGCATAACAGCATATTTGTGTTTGATCTACCAGCACCTAGACATGGATGATTCTATCTTTGATTGTCATCTTACCATTATGGCTAAGATATAAGAATATGATAGAAAGGATTCTTTTGTCTTTGTTGGTGATTTTAATGCTCAACAGAGAGAGTGGTTAAGTTATATCTCTCCTACCGATCACCATGGCTTAAGAGCTTTAGACTTTGCCTCGGAATCAGGCTGTGAGCAAATCATAAGTGAAGCTACTCACAGATCTGGTAGTTGCTTGGACCTCGTATAAACTGACTCCCCTGGCCTTATAACAAGTAAGGTTGGTTCTCCAGTCGGGACATCAGATCATGCCTTCATTTCATTAGTAGTGAAGACTGAGCAGCCTGTCCCTGATGTATCATACTCTTGTAGAATTTATATGAAATCTCAAGCAGACTGGAATGGGATTTGGCATGATCTTTTGTGCTTAAATTGGTCAAAATTATTTAGTAGTGTTGATCCTATTGTCCCTTTGAATGAGAATCTAGTCAACATAATTGATAGGCGTATCCCCTCTCGTTTGCTAAGGTACCGAGTTAAGGACAAACCATGGTTTAATGATGATTGTAGACGTGGTTATTTGGAGAAGCAGGAGGCCTATCATCTATGGAAGCGTAACAGATCTGATTTGACCTGGTATAACTAAGCTCAGCTTAGAGGTTTTGCTCAGAGTGTTTATGCCTCAAATGAAATGGAATAAAATTTAACCATAAAAGAAACCCTTTCTAGTACAACTAAGGAACATAAATGGTGGTCTACCCTTAAATCTGCACTCTTTAGTGTAGATGCAACAGTTCCTCCTTTACTTAAACCAGATAGCTTAGTCACTCACTGTCCAAAGGAAAAGGCAACCCTTTTGGGAGATTTTTTTGACAGTAAACAGAGTAATGAAAATCTTGAACCTCCTTATTCCTGTTTTCCTGAGTTTAGCTTTTCGATCTCGTGAAATTAAAGCTCTGTTGATGGACCTTGATGCTTATGTATGTGTAGACCCAAATTCTATTTTTCCATTGCTGTTTATAAAGACTGCATATTTCTCATCTTGCATAATAAAATCTAAATTTCCAGGGTGTGCTTGAGGATTACTTTCAATAGCTTTTTCAGACTTGGAGCATATCAATAATTTACTTTCAAGTTCATCTAGTATAATTCACATGACAGTTATATCATCATAAAACGAATTGAAAATTTAATTTTTGTCATAAAACGATCCCCAAACTGTATGAGAGTAAAGGTGCCAATTAGAAATTATGCTTTTCAACATTTAAAGCTGTCAAACATTCGTATATTAAAAGGCACAATAAGTGATTTTTTTTTTTTTTTTTTTTTTTTAATTGTTGCTTTGATGTCACTGGACGAACAGTGCATGAACTTATTATCGTATAAACTACCAAGTTCTTTGATGATGTCCAGAGGAAACAAAATACGAGATGATTATCGAGTGCAACCATTAAATTCCGAAGGCTGTTCCTGGACCCGCTCACGCTCTTATCAAGTAAAATTGGGTATACAAGATGAAATATTGTTAAGTGGATTTGTTATTTAGGAGAAACCTTTAATCATGAAGGTTAACACGAGGTTGTATCATTCTCTCACAACTACACTGTTCACATCCATACAATATTTACATCCGAATGTCATCACTTGGACACTCACTTGGTATACCATGTACTTTTCTCTTCATGTAATCTTATTTATTCGTTTATAATGCAAGTTAGCTGTTTTAGCAGCTTTTATCACTGTGATGATTGTTTTTCCAATAAATACGCCATTTACTGTTAGCAGCAGGTGATGATATTCTTGTTTTCTTCCATTGGCAGCTGGTTCGATATGAGCAGTATGTGATTCGTTTTCACCGGAATGTCAAACCACCGTTAGTGGCACACTCAGCCCACAGCTTTCAACCAAAATTCCGTTTGGTGTACCACAATAATTGTACAGTCTGAATATGACTTGAATTTCCGGCAACATCTAGGAGTCAGAAATGTAATAAGTAGGTTGTGATAATAAAACTAAGAGGGTTTCGTACAAATGGCAAGCGTGTGGTTGCAAGTTATACATCAGGCTCAGTTTCATTTGCATATGTTTGTATTAGACACACAATAATGTACATGGATTGTCAAGTGCTAATGATTATGTCATCATTTTACGGATGAGACGGCCAACGAATGATAATAGTTTATATTATTTGTAATTTTGATCACTACATCAAGTATTTGATAGTTATGTTACCTTATCTGGTTGAAGTATATATATATATATATATATATATATATATATATATATATATATATATATATATATATATATATATATATATATATATATATATATATATATACTTATTAATTTGTGGAAACTGGAAGGCGGTAAAATTCTGAATATTTCTTGGGTGGCTTCAAGTATAGGTAGAGTGAAACAACTAAATAAGGATGAACAGGTCACAAAAAGCAATTTCTTCTACCATAATAAATCCTTAGTAAATCCTTAAACAACCTGGATTGATTAAAGACGTTTCTTTGACTGCAAAAATGTATTCGCAAAGGGTTTCTTAACTTCTTATATCAATTTCATATAAATTCTTCCTAGAATTACCTTTATTAGTTACATCTTTTGTCGGTTCCCAGTGCTAGCATGTAAACACATACATACAGATATATATACATACACACACGCACACACACATACACACACACACACATATATATATATATATATACATATAAATATGTGTGTATGTATGTGTGGTTCTTGTCCGTGAATACATGAAGTCCTCTGTCATTTAAATTTCCATCAAAACAAGCTCCTGCTCCAGCTACTCCAGGAAAAGTGTAGAAACTGTCATTGCAGTTAAGAGGTAGAAGAACTAGCCAGTGGAAATTAATGATAAAGTGTAAGATTCAGACATAAATCATTGTATCAGCAGAAATATCTAACCGAACCAAGTTCCTATGGGAGGGCGAGTGGAATGAAGTACAGGGAATAAAAAGGAATATCCATCAAGCTTGACTCAATCAAAATGCCAGCGTTAACCAATACTGGATGACCAAGACAAAAACAATTAAACATAAAATAAAATAACGTTGAAAACTGCAACCACTATATATTAAGAGAGAGAGAGAGAGAGAGAGAGAGAGAGAGAGAGAGAGAGAGAGAGAGAGAGAGAGAGAGAGAGAGAGAGAGCATGGTTAAATGAGGATGACTTGTAGAGGATGGGCTTTACTATATCAACTTATCATCATCATCTCCTACTCCTATTGACGCAAAGGGCCTCGGTTAGATTTCACCAGTCGTCTTTATCTTGAGCTTTTAATTTAATATTTTTCTATTAATCATCTTCTACTTCGTGTTTCATAGTCCTCAGCCATGCGGACCTGGGTCTTCCAACCCTTCTATTGCCGAGTGGAGCCCAGCTGAATGTTTGGTAAACTTATCTCTTTTGAGGAGTGCGAGGAGCATGCCCAAACCATGTCCATCTATCCCTTATAATGATCCCATCCAAATATGACACTCGAGTAATCTCTCTTATTGTTTTATTTTTAATCCTGTCCTGCCCTTTAACTCCCGATATCCTTCTGAGGGTTTAGCTCTCAAATTTACTAAATCTATTGGAGATTGTTTCATTTTCATACCATGATTCATGTCCATAGAATAACAATGATCTATCTAAGCTGATATATAGTTTGATTGTTATATATAATTTCAGGCGACCTGATTCCCAAAGTTTACTCAACTTAGCCATTGCCTGATTTGCTTTTTTTATATCTTTTACTAAACTCAAATTCTAAAGACCCTGTGTTGGAGATCATGGTTCCTAAATAATTGAATGATTCTACCTCATTAATCCTTTCTCCTTCCAATGATATTCATCTTCCATTGAAATCTCAAGCAGACTGGATTTGGATTTTGCATGATCTTTTAGGCTTGAATTGGTCACAATAGTATAATAGTGTTGATCATGTATTCCCTTTGAATAAGAATCTAGTTAGCATAATTGATAGGTGTATCCCTTCTCGTGTACTAAGGTACCGTGTGAAGGACAAACCTTGGTTTAATGATGATTGCAGACGTGCTTATTTGGAGAAGCAGGAGGCCTATCATCTTTGGAATGGTAACAGATCAGATTTCAGCTTTTGCACATAGAGAGTTTATGCTTCAACTGGAAAAGAATATGATTTAACCATAAAAGAAACCTTTTCTGGTACAACCCAGGAGCATAAGTGGTGGACTACCCTTAAATCTGCACTCTTTGGTGTACATGCAACAGTTCCTCCTTTACTTAAATCAGATGGCTCTGTCACTCACTGTCCAAAGGAAAAGGCAACCATTTTGGCATATGTGTTTGACAGCAAGCAGAGTAATGAAACTCTCGAACTCTCTCATTCCTGTTTTCTTGAGACTAAACTAACTAGTTTAGCTTTTCAGTCTCGTGAAATTAAAGCTCTGTTGATGGACCTTGATGCTTATGGAGGCGTATATCCAAATGGTATTTTCCATTTGTTTTTTCATAAAGACTACAAATTTCTTAGCTCCAAAGTTATCTGTTATTCTGCGCAAGTTAGCAAGAAGAGGAGCTTTTAGCACTTGTTGGAGAATCGGTAATGTTACTCCTCTATGTAAATGTGTTTGTGGTAACTCAAGTCCAACTGATTACCACCCAATTTCCATAACTCCTATATTATCTAAAGTTTTTGAACGTCGTCTGGCAAAACGTCTTAATAGGTTTGCTGAAGTTAATCATCTATTCCATTTGCAATTTTGTTTTCGTAAAGGCCTTGGAGCATGTGATGCCATTCTTCCAATCTCCAATGCTGTACACAAATCCCTTGATTGTGGTCAGGAAGTTTGTATGATTGGCCTTGATTTTAGTGCTGCCTTTGAGTGTTAATCATGAGGCCCTTGTTTTCAAACTCAAACAGTTGGGAGTGGGTGGGTCTTTTCTTAGCATTATCATTAATTCTTTAAGTAATGGATCTCAAAAAGTTGATGTTGATGGGCACCATAGTAAGTATAGGAATGTGATATCTGGTGTTCCACAGAGTAGTGTTCTTGGCCCATTACTTTTCATACTATATACACATGACATGTGGTTTGGCCTAGAAAATAAGCTTGTTGCATATACAGATGATGCTACTCTCTTTGCATCAATTCCATCCCCTGAATGTAGATCTGGGGTTGCTGCATCCCTAAATAGAGATCTAGCTAAAATTAGTGCAGGGTGCAAATTATGGAGTATGAAGTTGAATCCTAACAAAACTCAAAGTATGATTGTAAGTAGGTCAAGTACAGTGGCTCCTCAACATCAGGATCTCAGTATTGATAATGTTTTTTTTAACTTTATATGACTCTTTTAAAATTTTAGGTGTGATTCTTGACAGCAAATATAATTTTGAGAAATACATTAGGTCTGTGTCTTCTTCAATTGTACAAAAAATTGGCTAATTAAGAAAGTCTTTCAAGATTTTCGGTGATCAATCTATTTTGAAGAAGTGTTTCAATTCATTCATTCTACCTTGTCTTGAGTATTGTTCTCTTTTCTGGTCTTCAGCTGCTAATGGTCATCTTAATTTGTTGGACAGAAACTTACGGTCTATTAAATTTTTTATTCCTGATCTAGATATAGATCTTTGGCACCGTCGTTCAGTTAGTTCATTATGCATGTTGCATAAGATTTTTCATAACTCTGACCATCTTTTACATTCAGATCTTCCTGGACAATTCCATCCTGTTCGTAATACTAGGCAGGCTGTTAGTTCTAATAGCCAGGGCTTCTCCATCATGAGGATCAATAATACACAGTATTCTAAAAGTTTTATTTCAGCTGTGACCAAGTTGTGGAATGATCTTCCTAATCGTGTAGTTCAATCAGTAGAACTTCAAAAGTTCAAAGTTGCAGCAAATATTTTCACGTTGAACAGGCTAACATAAGTGTTTTTATAGTTTTTATATGACATCTGTTTTGACGTTTTTACTGTCTTTAGAATAATTCATTGTTAATTTGTTCTCATCAATTATTCATTTCCTTATTTCCTTTCCTCACTGGGCTTTTTTCCCTATTAGAGCCCTTGGGCTTCTAGCATCTTGCTTTTCCAACTAGGGTTGTAGATTGGCTAGTAATAACAACAACAAAAATAATAATAATAATAATAATAATAATAATGATAATAATAATAATAGACAGTCACGAATATTAATTGTGTGCGATAAGATGATATAAGTGCAAGTAGGAGCTATTTAGCACTTTTTAGAGAACGTCTTTTGAACGTCTTTTGGTAAAACATATTGATAGGTTTGCTGAAGGTAATCAACTGTTCCCTAAATTGCAATTTTGTTTTCGTAAAGACCTTGGAGCCTTTGATGCCATGCTTGCAATCTTCAATGCTGTACAGAAATCCCTTGATTATGTTCAGGAAGTTCATTTGATTGGCTTTAATTTTAGTTGGGAGTGGATGGGTTGTTTTTTAGCATTATTACTAATCTTAAAGTAATAGATCGCTTAATGTTGTTGTTGATGTATAGGAATGTGATATCTGGTATTCCTCAGGGTAGCATTCTTGGCCCATTACTTTTCCTACTATATACACATGACATGTGGTTTGGACTAGAAAATGGCTTGTTTCATATGCAGATGATGTTACACTCTTTGCATCAATTCCAGCTCCTATATAGATCTGGGGTTGTTGAATCCCTTAATAGAGATCTAGCTAAGATTAGTGCATGGTGCAAATTATGGGTATGAAGTTGAATTTCTAATAAAACATGCAGTATGATTGTAAGTAGGTTAGGGACAGTAGGTCCTAAACATCCAGATATCAACATTAATAATGTTCCTTTAACTCTGAAAGACTCTTAAAATTATGGGATTATGGACCATAAATTTACTTTTGAGAAACACATATGGTCTGTGTCTTCTTGAATTGCACGAACAAATTTGGCTTATTGAAAAAGTCTTTTAACATTTTCGGTGATCAATCTATTCTGAAGAAGTGTTTTAATTATTTTATTCTACCTTGTTTCGAGTATTGTTCTGACTGGTCTTTAGGTGTTGATTCTCATCTTAACTTTAATTTTTTGGACAGGAACTTATGGTCTAATAATTTTTTATTCTTGATCTAGATATCAATCTCTAGCATAGTCATTATATTAGCTTGTTATGCAGGTTGCATGAGATCAGTGTTGTAAGCAGTTGTCTGAGGAAGGGTGATACCAGGATATTCGCAAATGATGTCCACAATTGAGAGGTTGCAGTCTCCCTTGGAATGGCTTCAAACCAATGAGTGGCATGGTTGATGATTGTAGACAGTCAACGATGTCCTTATGATGAGGGTGGGGGACATACAATATCAACGCAAATGTGGGCAAAGTGCCACTGAGGTTGAGGAAAGACGCCCATTCCTCAATCTGTGTCAATGCACTTTTTAGGCTTGGCATGAACTACAGGCGTGGACCCAATCCTTAGCATCCTTAGTAATGGCATGCCAAATGAACTTTTTCTTCAGTAGATGTGCAGTAGAATGGAACAAGGGATGTGAAAGGCCATGAATGAAATTGAACACTTGTTGGCACATGGAGAAGTTATCCACGGTATTGTCTACCAATACTGACGTCACAGAAGAGGATGGAGTTGGAGTCGTCAAGAGGGACATCCTCACAACAGAGGGATTTACAGGATGTCCTACATGCTTTGTACTTTAGATCTTTTCGTTGGGCTTCTACCAAGGCGTTATAATCTAATCCCAGGTGAATGGCAGCCAAGGAGTTTCTTGACAGGGCATTGCCAGTGGAATTCATTTTTCAGGGACGTGCTGAAGGGTACAATTGTATTCAGCCACGGCATAGAGATGTCGGCATTGACGCCCAGACCAAGCGTCGGTCTGTCAAGTGAAGGTGTGCACTAGAGGCATGGGATCTGTGTGAATGACAAAAGAAATACCTTCCAAGAAATTGCGAAAGTGACAGAGAGAGAAGTGCACTACCAGCAATTCGCGGTCGTAGGTATAGTAGCCAAATTCGGCTTTGGAGAGTTTTCTACTGAAGAAGGCCAATGGGCAGGGCAAGCCATTGACCACCTGCTCAGGGACTGCCCAAATAGCGATGTCCCTGGTGGGCGTCTGTGTCCACTGCATTCACGTCAGTTTTCGTTGACATTAAATAGTTGAAAACTTCGTGAAGAGTGGAGGCATTGATGGAGGACTTGAAGGTGGTTAAGTGCCTGTCCATAAGGAAGTCGGCTTTTGCCATCGTGGGCAAAATATTGACATCGGAAATGGCATTGGTGATGCCGTACCCAAAGGGCACACAGTAGATTCACTTCACAAGGATAGCCATCTGCGGCAGGTTGCAGACAAGCGATACTGGTCATTTCCCTGAGGGCAAGCAAAGCCTTTTGGTTCCCCAAAGGTTGTTGAAAGAGAGCTGAATATGTTCTGCATTACAAGTGGCTGGCAATGGCGAGTACTGCTCCCAAAAGTATGATTTAAGGGTGTTGTATATTATTTGTGTGTCCCCTTGCTCGAACAACCAATTGGAGATATCCGGGTAAGTGTCCTTGGAGATCGCCACGAGAACGTAATCTGCTTTGGTACTTGCCTGAGTCACGCCCTGGATGCGAAACTGGACTTCATTTTGCTGGAATCAGGCGAACGCTTTTCCGATGCTCAAGGACTGCAGTTTTAAAGGCATGGCATTGATTGTAGAGGCAGTGTCTGAGGGCAGCATCATCAAACAATAAGACACAGCAGTGTGAGGCAAACCGGGAGGGAGCTGTACACTCTAGCGGTCATCAATGTGGATAGGCAACAGTTAGGAAATAACTGGTAAGCGGAGTGAATTCAACCAACTTTATTTGGACGAAGCATCAGTATACATACAACCTGTTCTAGTCAAGAAAGGTATAGAATTTCAAACACAATGAGGCAAGCATATACAGGCATTAACAAGTTATCAGTGCGCGAGAGAGAGAGAGAGAGAGAGAGAGAGAGAGAGAGAGAGAGAGAGAGAGAGAGGTGAGTGATAACGACAATATACAATAAAACAGAAATGTGGTTGCAGTGTATGGGCGTGTGTGATACGAGTGCTCTACAACCTCCAGACTGGAACGTCTTTTTGTCACAGACTTCGTCACTTTTACACCTTTTCCTTACCTTCCCTTTCACTGCAATTTCCACCACTTTTTGATCTTCATCATCAATGCCCCTGTAACCGGGTATCACGCCAGATTTCGTACGTCCTCGTACAAGCTCCGACGGGTAATTTTTGGCTCTTTGGAGCCATTTTAAATGGAGTCCGAAATCTACGTATTCACTCCGACCTTTCCAAGTCTGTTTGAAGTCGATTTCAAAGACATTAAACATGTTTAATATTTGGCTACAGCTTACCGTGCAAATACTGCAGTGTAGTCAGTTTTAAATAGTGTGTAATAAGTCGGAAATTTTACACATTCATCCGAGATGTATGAGATCACTGCGTAAGTACTCCAAAGTTATCTGAGGTTATACTCAGTTGGTTTATACGAGCTGAGAACATTGGTCCCCTTTTCAATAAAGGTTTCACCTAGAAAGATATATGTTAAAAACATAGGAATATGTTTTGAAGTTGCATAAAACAGAAAAATGATAAGCCTCTCAATAAATGGTGATAGCAATGTTAATCATTATTGAATGCTGTTGTCTGCCATTGAGTAGTTCGTTTTCCTTGGGAAGCACAGCCAATTTTCTAATTCACATAGGGCACTATTTATATCATATATATTGGTCATTCCTTCTCCATAGAGCTTTATTCTGTTCTATTATCACTAAAATATAAATAAACCAAACTAGTTTAATGAAAATAACCTAAACAAATGTAACAACTAAAGCAAGCATTCGGTAGAGTGCATACCTTTGACATCACTGCATCAAAGTATAGGCATTTGAATTATACAGATTTTGCCACTAGTTGCATGCAAATCGGATAAACATTGATCACAATATAAAAAAAAAAAACTTTCCGTGACCCTTTCCTTGACCATTAACCCAATCACTCTGGAATCATATCATAGGCAATTGAGTTATGCACATTTTGGCACTCATTTCATGCAAATCGGATAAAAATTTATGATGGTAAAGCAAAAATAATTTTTTTTACCTTTTTATGACTATCACTCCCAAACCATAACATATGCAATGGAATTATGCAAATTTTGGCTCTAGTTTCATGTAAATAAGAAAGAAATTGAGACTGATATAGCCAAAGAGACTTTTTAACCTTGGCCTTAACCTTTGACCTAATCGCTCTCATATCACAGGATAGGCAATTGAATTATATACATTTTGGCGTTAGTTTCCTACAAATTAGATCAAAATTGACATTGATATAGCAAAAAAAAAAAAAGAAATTTTTTACTTTTTGTGACCTTCTCCTTGACCTTTGACCCAATCACTCCCAAATCACAATATAGGCAATTGAATTAGGCACATTTTGGGACTAGTTTCATGCAAATCGGATAAAAGTTTTCTATAATATTGTAAAAAGACGTTTATTACCTTTTTTACCCTGACCTTAACCTTAAACCCAATCACTTTCAAAATCTTATCAAATTGTCCTTTGATCATGGCCAATTATCCCATGATCAAATCTTTTTATTTAGTTATGCAAATCACAGACATGCAGACAAACACACCAAAAAAAAAAAAAAAAAAAAGAAAAAAAAATAGATACACGCCTTTCAAAACAACCTTCGCAATGAAGTTGGTGAAGGTAATGAACGAATGCAATGTTACCGTCAGTACGAACCCGTTGGTAGCACGGCAGTTGAGAGGTATAATACTTGTAGTAGCAGTTATTGAATGCCTCCTATAGAGTAGAATTTTAAAGTATCTATTTTTCTAAACGCAATATATTCTTATTTCCAAATAATGCATTGAACTTTCACTAATTCCATTTTACAGGTGAAAGATTGAAGAACCGTTTTCTCTAATAAAACAAAAATCAAAACATTTAGGTGATTGTGGGTTGCCTCATTTGGCTTTTCCAAACAAGGTTGGAACTTGGTTAGTAATAATAGTGATAGTACTCGAATCTTTCTTCATGCAATATTTCTTTATACATAATTAACGTCAAACTTTGATGAAATTACCTATCTTTTAAACGTGCTTATGGAACTGTTAGAAATAAATTGCGTACGTGATCGAAGTTAGCAATTGCTGTGACCAGTATATTGAATAACATTTCCCGGATATCTATTAGAAGGAAACAGTAATATCTTGGGGAGATTTTCTTCATGAATTTCTTCTTTCTATATTTTTTTCATCCTGACATGTTCATTCATGTCAATATCTCATATATTATATATATATATATATATATATATATATATATATATATATATATATATATATATATATATAATCTCATCCTACGCCTATTAACGCAAAGGGTCTCGGTTATATTTCGCCAGTCGTCTCTATCTTAAGCTTTTAAATCAATACTTCACCATTCATCATCTAATTCACGCTCCATAGTCCTCAGCTATATATGTCTGGGTCTTCCCACTTTTCTTGTGCCTTCTGGAGTCCAGTTGAAAGTTTGGTGAACTAATCTCTCATGGGGCGTGCGAACAGGTGGCCCAAACCATCTCCATCTACCACTCATCATGATCCCGTCCACATATGGAACTCGAGTAATCTCTCTTATAGTTTCATTCTTAATCCTGTCCTACATTCAACTCCCAATAGTCTTCTGAGGGCTTTGTTCTCAAGTCTACAAAATCTGTTGGGCACTGTTTCATTGCCATATCACTACCCATGTCCATACGTTAACACCAATCTCACTAAACTATATATATATATATATATATATATATATATATATATATATATATATATATATATATATATATACATATATATATAGCCTTATTTTTATGTTTAATTTCAGGTTATTTGATTTCAAGATTTTACTTAACCTAGTCGTTGTCTGATTTGCTTTTTTCAACCTTTAATCAAACTCAAATTCTAAAGATCCTGTGTCAGAGATCATACTTTTTAAGAATTTGAATTATTCCACCTCATTTTTCCTTCCTTTTTCCAATGATATTTCATCTTCCTTTGCATATTCCGTTTTCCTCATCTCTGTCTTACTCTATCTTGAACCTAACCTCATGGGATATTTCCGCTAATAAAGATAGCGTCCACAGTGTGCACTAGGTCTACTAATTTCCTGTTACCAATCCAGTCCAATCCTTCTTCACCATCCAAATCTGTTCTATTCATCACAAAATTCCTGAGGAGGATAAACTACATAGGTGACAACACATTCCCATGAAGTACTCCACTGTTCACTGAAAATCCATCTGCTATGCGCATGAACAGACTTAGTCAAATTTACAGATTTAAGAGGCACTCCATAATAACGCAGGACTCTCAAAAACATTATCAAAGGCTTTTTCATAGTCAACAAATGCCATCAAAGGTGGATTTCTATATTCTACGCATTACTGAACTACATGTCTTAAAATCTTAATTGTGTCAGTACAACTTCCACCTTATCTAAATTCTGCTTGTTCATATCTCAAATTTTCATCAGTCTTTCTCTCTAGTCTCTTTGGAATGAGCATACTATATATTTTCATGACAACTAACGTAAGCATGCTGCCTCTGTAATTATTGCAATCAGTCAGATCTCCTTTCTTCAGGGGCTTTCCTTCTCTTTACTTTTCTAGTGATAGCTTCCATTTCAAACACACTGAATTCATTCATAGACACATCAAGGACTTCATCAGCTTCAGTTATATCAATCAAATTTTTCCTTTCATATATCCTATTTATGACCTCACTAAAGTGTTATCTCCAACGTTGCTTTTCTCCATTTGTTGTTATACCAGATCCATCTCTCTTGTAAATAGATATATGCTTCTTCTTCTTTACTCCAGTAGAGATTTCATTAATAATCCAATGAGCAATTCTTATACCATAGCCACTCCCTGAATTCATAGCTTTGCCAACCTCATCTGCTTTCCTTTATAAATATTCTCTCCAGTCATTCCTGACTTTTCTTTTGACTTCACTATCAATACTGGAATACTTAGCATGCTCTACCTTGTAATTTTCATTACTTCCTTGAAAACCGTCAACAGTAATTTTCTCTTTATATCTCCTTTTTATAGTATCCCAAGTATCCATGGTTTTCTCTTTGTATATGCATGTCCCAAAACTTCATTACCATCTGACTGATATATATTCTTAATATCAACCCATTATTCCTTAATTGTCTTTTTTTTTTTTTGTCATTTAAAGTCTCTAAGACTGCAAATTGATTCCTGTATTCTATTGCAAATGTTCCTCTGTGCTCATATTCTATAGGCTTAGTTGAATCAAACCTAGGTATTCCATTTACATATCTGTTGGGTGCTTTCAGTTTTAATTTCATTGTGGCAATGAAGAGCTGGTGATTACTACCATTATCTGCGCCTCCATAGCTTCCTACATTTCTCAAAGTCCTCCTTCTCTATTTATTAATGGCTCTGTGATCAAATTAATTATTCTAACTGCCACATGGTGAAGTCCATGTATATTTGTGGATGTCCTTGTGCTGGAAGAGAGTACCTCCAATAACAAGATTGTCTGTTGAACAAAAACTTATAAAATATGCCCCATTTTCATTTGCAACTTCACCTAGACCCTGAACACCCATCACATTACCCCTTGATCATTCTTTCCAACTCTAGCATTGAGGTCACCAATGACAATTTTCATATCTCTCTCTGGGATATCATCTATTACACTCTACTGTTCTTCATGGTATTTATTTTTCTTTTCTTCATGGGAATCATTTGTTGGTGCATAGCAAACTATAGTACTAATATTGCATTGGTTTGATTTAAACTTTTCAGGTAACAATTTAGTATTTTTAGCTCCCCATTAATGCTTTTTCTGCTTTTGGGGTCATCATCATTCCATATCTGATTCATGGTTCTAACATTCCAATTACCGATTTTCAACGTGTCTTTAGTCTTTATAAACTGGGATATTCCTACCACCCCGCTACGGCTGGGACTGGGGGCCATTCTGTCATTTTTGCTTTCAATAGACTGACTAAAACCATAGAGGATTCGTTGATTAAATTCATCAAAGGATAGCCAGTTCCTTGAGATGCATGCTGCTTATCTAACTAGGGCAAGTGACCCCTGCAGGTCCATACTAATTCCATTAAGATCATCCGGCAGGCATCAGGAGTAAAAGCCGCAAAAACATCTTGTCCATTGCCTTAAACCTAATCTGTCACCCTGTTGCCAGTAACTTCATCGAGATTTAGAGGGGTATTTTCTCCGCACCAAAAGTTCTCGTCACTCCACCAAGTTGCTCATCCGCCATTAGTTTGGGTGACATTCCCCGATGTACCTAATAGTTGGTGGATCTAATATCACGTGATTCTAATCTAGATAATTGCGTAGCCAATAATTATCCAAAATATTTTTTTTCTTCCTCCTATTCCCTGAAGCCTTTATTCCTTCCCCTTATTTATGACTCTCCATTTCTGACCACGTTGAAGATTAGTAGAGACCTGTAACATTCACATTTTTGCACAATATTCTTTAAACCAAGTATTTAGCCAAAGTTCTTGGCCTTTAGCGATTTGGTTATTGATAAGCTGCTCTCAAATTAACCTTTGTGCACTGCACCTGACTCCTGGCTCCTAAGATGCAATCATTTTGTTTTTTTTTTTATGAGCATTGATGACTTTTCCTTTGATTACTTTTATTTAAAGTCTAATTAGTCTAAATTTTCATTTTCAGATAAGTAAATCCAGTAAGAAGCCTTGCTAGAAAGCATGTGCCATTACCAGCTTCCAGAATGTTTGATATCTGACTACATACCCAACCCAGTTTGTAAGCCTTTTGAAAGTCTGGTCTGAAAAAAAAAAAAAAAAAAAAAAAAAAAAAAACTCCGAGGAAAGTGATAAACCCTCATTGCTAACCGTAGCCAGGTACATTTCTATTTTCATTTTATTGCTATTTCTCTCTATTGCAATTTTTATCGTGACCTAAATTGCTACTCTTTGAAGTGTCAAAGGAATGTCGTAATTTTGTAACTTCCGTTTTCATGCTGAGCTTTTAAGAAAAAGCTGTTTAACGATGGTCCTCTTTTGGTATAATTGTAGTTTTGTATTACTAATTTCTCTTGATTTCTAAAATATAGGTAGAGTTTTTTCTGAAGAATACTTATGTTACTCAATTGATAATAAACCTAATGATATGTCAGCGTTAAAGTCGTTTAGAGCACCGTTTGTATTCTATTGAATAACAAATCATAATTCACTGTCCTCTATCTCACTTTCACTTGTCAGCCTCCTTGTACGTAATTTTATATATTCTGAGTTTAGTTTGTGTTAAACTGAGAGTTTTAAAAAAATTTTTATTAAAGATTTTTGTTATTTGAAGTTACGGTTTTCCAAATGAACTCACTAAATTTTTCAAGGGCGAATAATTGGAAATTTTCATATTACCATTGATGTTTGTAGGATCGATCTGGAATCAATGTTTTATTCTAAAAGACTCAGTATTTATGAATAATTCTAGTAAGTGAAGAAACTTAAGCTGGAAATATATATACAACACTGACCACGGTGCTCTTTGGTCTTTAGTATAGAGGAAGGGAAAATAAAAAGACCTCGATGAAGGTTATGATATATATATATATATATATATATATATATATATATATATATATATATATATATATATATATATATATATATATATATATATATATATATATATATATATGCACCGAATTCTATAGAAACTTGATTCTATTTTATGTAATCCTTTTGTGTATTTCTGTTATTCGTGCGTTTCCAGTTGATGATGGAAACGTTGAATTGAGAATGATTTTGTATAAAAAACAACAGCGTAATTTGAATTATGATAAATGCTCCGTGCTAACGTCATGTTATCTGCTAGTCAAAAAAAAAATAAATAAAAAAAAAAAACATTGGAACTCAACTGTTAAGCTATGAAACCTTATGATGTCTTCGTTAGAATATCCTGGTTTGTTTTTGTTTGTGCGACATTAGTTTAAGCAGCCTATGTCGGTTATTGGGGGTAACTCTTCTGCTTCACAAGTTGACATGCTCTCATCTTGAACCTCCTATGTTCTAGCCATTTCTAAGTATGAGTGTTTACTTCTGTGTAACAGTTTATAATTTCTTGTAATTCAAACATCTTGGAAAATTGAATATTTCATCGATTCCTTCAACAGGTTGCTAACAGTGTATTTTCACCAGTGATTTTTTGAGGGCGTTAAAGTATTGGAAAAAATGCTATCTATATTTCCTTAATGATTCACAATACGTTTTCATCGTTTAAAATATTATTGTACGCTTGGATTTTGGCATTATGAGATGTACACCTTTAGGACATACTTCCAATCTTTGAAAGTTCGGTATAAAATAATATTGTTACTTTAAAAAAGATGATTATTATTGACATACTAAACGGATTCAGAATTACTCTCAAGACGAAAATTTCAGTGAGTCATACAGATATTTGAGTTATTTGGTTACGAAACGGAGTGGCAGCAAATTGGGGGTATTTTTTCTAGCAACCAAAAGATTCACGTTAATTAATATAACATTAATTCCATCTCAGTTCACATTCCATCTCCACTGCGAAAAGCCTTTGGAGGTAATTTGCTGAGTCATGAGTATTTTTTGGATATTTGAAACCAAGTCAATCACTTTGCGCTCTCTCTCTCTCTCTCTCTCTCTCTCTCTCTCTCTCTCTCTCTCTCTCTCTCTCTCTCTCTCTCTCTCTCTCTCTCTCTGTATATATATATATATATATATATATATATATATATATATATATATATATATATATATATATATATATATATATATATATATATATATATATATATACGTATGTATATAACAGTTCTTCATAAAAATTGTTGTGGAATGTCAAATGAAGATATGGTAAACGTTGGCATTTTCCGGCCATTGGATATTGCCCCAGTTCTGTGTAAACTGCAAAACAAAAACGGGGTCTTTTCAGTTGAAGCTTTCACTGAAAATACTAGACTTTTACTCTTCACACCTTCGTGTAGATCTCCTATCTCACAGGCCATCTTTTTAAGTGAGAATATAAATAGAAGCAACTTGATGTTAGAATTTTTATTATGTGAGGAGGGACAATTTTTTTTTTTTTTTTTTTTTTTTTTTAGTGAAAAGTTTGTAATTTGATATAATAGAAATTCCAATGACGCAGACAATAGCTCAAACGTTGTTCAACTTTATAATTTAATTGACAGATATAGTTTACGCTTTACAATCAATATATAGTGAGCTCATCCTTATATAAGGATTGTTTTCACGGTTACTCATAAGTATATT
>NC_090725.1:195177792-195195292 GCF_036898095.1 Palaemon carinicauda
TCTTCTCCAACCATTCTTGGTACTTCTTTATTCGTATTTCGCTTTCTCCACCGATTTTTCAGGATCCTCTTGCCTGTCTCTTTTCTAGTCCAAGTTTCAGAACCCTGTAATGTTACTATCCATATGAAACTTTTTACAAATCTTGTCCTTAGTTCCATTTTCAGTTTTCCCATTGATGTTCGTTTCCTTCTCAAAAGCTACCTTATTCTGCTCCTAGTCTCATATATATATATATATATATATATATATATATATATATATATATATATATATATATATATATATATATATATATATATATATATATATATATATATATATATATATATATATATATATATATATATATATATATATATATATATATATACATACATATATATATATATATATATATATATATATATATATATATATATATATATATATATATATATATATGTATATATGTATATATATATAAAGCCATATATTAAAGTCTTTCTAGATATGGATTCTATCTACTTCGGGATCAGAGACCCACTTGGGGAGTCAAGTAAAAGATAATAGCTTCTGGTTGGCTGAATTGCTAAATTAATTAAACATAATTTTTTTTTTCGGCCTCGGTATGATTCTCAGGCCGACCAAAGACTATTATATTTGAGTTGATTCCCCCTTGGGTCTCTGATCCCGAAATAGAGGGAATCTGGGTATTATGAGGAGTATATTATATGGCTTATATGAATATGAAAAACACGTCTAAATGTGCAAAATTATTATTTATATATATATATATAATATATATATGTATATTTATTCATATATATATATATATATATATATATATATATATATATATATATATATATATATATATATATACTGTAGGTACATGAAAAGACACATTTCACATATACCAGTATTGTCACGATTATTACTGTTGTATGTATCATTTACTGCATTATCATGATTATTATTATTGTACGTATTATTAACCATATTATGTACTTTCAACCAATATTTCAGATGTTGCATATCATTAGATTAATTCCTGTAATGTTATTGATATGATATGGCAACATTGAGTCAGCATTGGCAACACTTATCTGTTGTGTTCCCATGATGCAGTCTGTTCGTCTTCGTCCCCTTAGCTGATAAGTTATCTTTCCTCGTGTCTCACGTATCTTGTGTATTTACTCTAATAGACATTGAGAACCTACTTTTTAAGTTGTATCCTTGCCCCACCAATTAAGGTTAAGGAAGTTACCAACACGTACACATACATACATACATGAATATATATCACAAGCACATGTGATTTCAATCAATGTAAATATCACCCACGAATGGCATTTAATACCGAATTCTATCTTGGGAATAAACATCCACTTGGAATTCATTTTATGGTAAAAGCTTCTGTCTTGGTGGAAATTCGAACCCCCACCTGTTCGGCTGGAAACCATGCCTGCAGGGACCATACCGACTGAGCTATCAAGAGAGATAAAACTTTATGACAAGTCCTCGTTCATATTCCTGTCGAATTCAGGAATCTGTTAATACACTTGAAATAAACCCATCTCCACCATGATAACTGAATCATAAGTTTGCAACACGTGGTTATTATAAATGAATACAGTATATATCACAAGCAGACATGATTTCAATCAATGTAAATATCACCCACGAATGGCATTTAATACCGAATTCTATCTTGGGAATATACATCCACTTGGAATTCATTTTATGGTAACAGCTTCTGGCCGGGTGGAGATTCGAACCCCCACCTGTTCGGCTGGAAACCATGCCTGGAGGGACCATACCGACTGAGCTATCAAGAGAGATAAAACTTTATGACAAGTCCTTGTACATATTCCTGTCGAATTCAGGAATCTGTTAATACACTTGAAATAAACCCATCTCCACCATGAGAGCTTAATCGTAAGTTTGCAACACGTGGTTATTATAAATGAATATATATCACAAGCACACGTGATTTCAATCAATGCAAATATCACCTACGAATGTCATTTAATACCGAATTCTATCTTGGGAATATACATCCACTTGGAATTCATTTTATGGTAACAGCTTCTGGCCGGGTGGAGATTCGAACCCCAACCTGTTCGGCTGGAAACCATGTCTGCAGGGACCATACCGACTGAGCTATCAAGAGAGATAAAACTTTATGACAAGTCCTCGTACATATTCCTGTCGAATTCAGGAATCTGTTACCCTGGATAGGTACGGTCCTCGGACACCCCTTTAAGGGTATACTCGGACGCGAACGACCCCGACGCCAAAAAAAATTCTTGAAAAATCAGTTTTTGCAGTAACCTCCTTTTTTCTTTGGCCAAAAAAAACTTCAATGAATGTTTAAAACAACTGTAAAGATAAATACTACTCATCTGCAGAAAAACTATTTATTATAAATATTTTAAAAAATTAAGTAGAAAAAAAAAAGACCTGACGTAAAAATTCATAAAAAAAAGTTTATACATATATACACAAATCCTTTTAGGAATTGATTCTTGAATGTTTAGGACACATCTTGATGTATTTTGGATGAAGTCAGACCCATGGAGGTGAAGATCTGAAATGAGAAAAAAAGGGTAACTTTTTTTGGCCAAAAAAATTTGTCCAAATTTCATGAATTTTTTTGGGTACCCAAATGAAATAGGAAGTGGCTAATTTTTTTAGGGAATAAACATATGTTATCCTAAAATAGAAATATGTAAAAAAATCTTCATTATTTTGTAAATTACATTTATATCAGGGGCCATATCTAAAGGTAATTTTTTGAGTACTTAGAAATTTCGTAAAAAAATACATATATTTAATATATAATATGATATTTATGCAGGTAAAAATATACCAAAATATCACAAATTCTATAGGGAACAAGAATATATATAGATAGGGCAGCTTACGCTTCGGATATGTCCACAAAATGGCCGCCAACCACACTGACTCAGACTCCCTAATCTGCCACTTGAAATGTAGGAAGGGTATGTCAATTTCAAGGTGTTATTTACTAATCTAATTATTATTGGATATGCATAAAAATTGTATGGTGGGTTGCTGGATAATTGTCGATTATTTTACGACTATAAAATTAAAATTCTGACCCAAAAAAATTTTTTTGAAGGGAAATAAAATCGAAAAAAAAAATGTAAAACAATATTTTAGCTAAAAAAATTTGATGATATTCAATCAAAAAAAGAGTAAACAAAATTTTCCGACAAAGAAACATCTAGAGGAATCATTACTCTGTGATAGTTCCTTAGTACGTAGTAATTTTGAAAGAATTGGGAAAAAACGAAAAAATGGCAATCACCGGAAAATCGAACACATACCTATATATACGCCATATCTGGCTAAAAAAAAGATAGGCATGGGTAGTCAGATCATCTAGAAACACTTTCCAACACTATAAAAATATAAGTTTTGCGACACTACTTGCCAATTCCTTACGGTAACATGACTAAGCAAAAAAATGCAAAACAAATAAAAAGGGGCACTCGCGGAAAAATGGCTAACATTCTAATATACGGCATTTCAGAAAAAAAAAATTCAGCCACGTGCTAGGCAAACCATCAAGGCACATTTTCCGACAAATAAACATCTAAATGAATAATTACTCTGTGATAGTTCCTTAGTACGTAGTAATTTTGAAAGAAATGGGAAAAATCGAAAAAATGGCAATCACAGGAAAATCGAACACATACCTATATATACGCCATATCTGGCTAAAAAAAGAAGATAGGCATGGGTAGCCAGATCATCTAGAAACACTTTCCAACACTATAAAATTATAAGTTTTGCGACACTACTTGCCAATTCCTTACGGTAACATGACTAAGCAAAAAAATGCAAAACAAATAAAAAGGGGCACTCGTGGGAAAAATGGCCATTCTAATATACGGCATTTCAGAAAAAAAAAATTTCAGCCACGTACTAGGCAAACCATCAAGGCATATTTTCCGACAAATAAACATATAAATGAAATATTACTCTGTGATAGTTCCTTAGTACGTAGTAATTTTGAAAGAAATGGGAAAAAACGAAAAAATGGCAATCACAGGAAAATCGAACACATACTTATATATACGCCATATCTGGCTAAAAAAAAAATAGGCATGGGTAGCCAGATCATCTAGAAACACTTTCCAACACTATAAAAATATAAGTTTTGCGACACTACTTGCCAATTCCTTACGGTAACATGACTAAGCAAAAAAATGCAAAACAAATAAAAAGGGGCACTCGCGGAAAAATGCCCAACATTCTAATATACGGCATCTCAGATAAAAAAAAAGACATGCACGTGTTAGCCCAACCATCAAGGCACACTTTCTAACACATAAACATGAAAAAAAAAATCAATAATATACGGCAATTCCTTACTACGTAGTAAATTTTTACAAATATTGAAAAAAAAACAGAAATTGGCAACCGCAGTTAAATACCCAATATACCAATAACTACGTCGTATCTGACAAAAACAAAATCACGCATGGGTAGCCAGATCATCTAGACACACTTTCCAACATTAAAAAAGCAAAAGTTTTACGACACTATTTCGCAATATCTTACGGAAAAATGACTTGGCAAAAAAATGAAAAAAAATGAAAAAGGGACACTCGCGGTAAAATGCCCGACATTCTAATATACGACATCTCAGATAAAAAAAAAGACATGCACGTGTTAGCCCAACCATCAAGGCACACTTTCTAACACATAAACATGAAAAACAAATGAATAATATACGGCAATTCCTTACTACGTAGTAATTTTTACAAATATTGAAAAAAAACAGAAATTGGTAACCGCAGTTAAATACCCAATATACCAATAACTACGTCGTATCTGACAAAAACAAAGTCATGCATGGGTAGCCAGATCATCTAGACACACTTTCAAACACTAAACAAGCAAAAGTTTTACGACACTATTTGGCAATATCTTACGGAAAAATTACTTGGCAAAAAAATGAAAAAAAATTAAAAAGGGGCACTCGCGGTAAAATGGTCCTCGTGGTGATGAACGACCTTTTAACTAAAAAAAAAAACATGCATATGGTAGCCAAACAATCCACCAAGACTTTCCACAACTGATAACCTATACAAGTTGCACCATTCTACGACAATTTCATAATACGTAATAACTTTGATAATTATGCAAACTACCTTAGAAGGGTAAACTCGGACGCGAACGACCCCGACGCGTCTCAGAAATCGGGGAAGGAGTACAGCTACAGCAATGCACATCTGGACACTACTAGAGCGTGTAGGGGAGACACCTCCTGCAGGTCGATCACCCACAAATTCAGTCACGGGGGTGAGTCACGTGAGAAAAACCAGTTTTTTTTTTACGCTCGGGGTCGCGAACGACCCACCGTACCTATCCAGGGTTACACTTGAAATAAACCCATCTCCACCATGATAGCTGAATCGTAAGTTTGCAACACGTGGTTATTATAAATGAATACAGTATATATCACAAGCACACATGATTTCAATCAATGTAAATATCACCCACGAATGGCATTTAATACCGAATTCTATCTTGGGAATATACATCCACTTGGAATTCATTTTATGGTAACAGCTTCTGGCCGGGTGGAGATTCGAACCCCCACCTGTTCAGCTGGAAACCATGCCTGGAGGGACCATACCGACTGAGCTATCAAGAGAGATAAAACTTTATGACAAGTCCTCGTACATATTCCTGTCGAATTCAGAAATCTGTTAATACACTTGAAATAAACCCATCTCCACCATGAGAGCTTAATCGTAAGTTTGCAACACGTGTTTATTATAAATGAATATATATCACAAGCACACGTGATTTCAATCAATGTAAATATCACCCACGAATGGCATTTAATACCGAATTCTATCTTGGGAATATACATCCACTTGGAATTCATTTTATGGTAACAGCTTCTGGCCGGGTGGAGATTCGAACCCCCACATGTTCGGCTGGAAACCATGTCTGCAGGGACTATACCGACTGAGCTATCAAGAGAAATAAAAGTTTATGACAAGTCCTCGTACATATTCCTGTCGAATTCAGGAATCTGTTAATACACTTGAAATAAACCCATCTCCACCATGATAGCTGAATCGTAAGTTTGCAACACGTGGTTATTATAAATGAATATATATCACAAGCACACGTGATTTCAATCAATGTAAATATCACCCACGAATGGCATTTAATACCGAATTTTATCTCTCTTGATAGCCCAGTCGGTATGGTCCCTGCAGGCATGGTTTCCAGCCGAACAGGTGGGGGTTCGAATCTCCACCCGGCCAGAAGCTGTTACCATAAAATGAATTCCAAGTGGATGTATATTCCCAAGATAGAATTCGGTATTAAATGCCATTTGTGGGTGATATTTACACATACATACATATATATATATATATATATATATATATATATATATATATATATATATATATATATATATATATATATATATATATATAATTAGATAGATCGATAGATATAGGATATATATAGGTAGTAGGTTTGCCAGGGCACCAGCCACCCGTTTAGATACTACCGCTAGAGAGTTATGGGGTCCGTTGACCGGCCAGACAGTATTACATTGGGTCCTACTCTCTGGTTACGGTTCACCTTCCCTTTACCTACACATACACCGAATAGTCTGGTTATTCTTTACAGATTCTCCTCTGTCCTCATACACCTGACAACACTGAAATTACCAAACAATTCTTCTTCACCCAAGGGGTTACTGCACTGTAATTGTTCAGTGGCCACTCTCCTCTTCTTAAGTGTAGAAGAGACTCTTTACCTATGGTAAGCAGCTCTTGTGGGAGAAGGATACCCCAAAATCAAACCATTGTTCTCTATTCTTGGGTAGTGCCATAGCCTCTGTACCATGGTCTTTCACTTCCTTGGGTTAGAGTTCTCTTGCTTGAGGGTACACTCGGGCACGCTGTTCTGTCTCTTGTTTCTCTTCCTCTTGTTTTGTCCGAATTTTTAGAGTTTATATAGGAGTTATTTATTTGAATGTTGTTACTCTTCTTAAAAATTTTCTTTTTCCTTGTTTGCTTTCCTACATGGCTATTTTCCCTGTTGGAGCCCTGGACTTATAGCATACTGCTTTCCCAACTAGGGTTGTAGCTTACCAAGTAATAATAATGATAATAATAATAATAATAATAAAAATAATAATAATAATAATACAGTATATGATTGATAGATGTATAAAGAATTAGAACTTGATAAGAATCCCTAAAGCACGAGAACTATATTATCAAAGTTTATATACATCTAATAGCCTATCATACAGCCTGATAGACATAGGTAATACGTTTTCCAGAGCACAAGCCACCCGTTGAGATACTACCGCTAGAGAGTTATTTGGTCCTATGACTAGCGGAATAGTACTACATTAGTTTCCACTCTCTGATTACGGATCATGTTTCCTTTGCCTATTCATACACCGAGTAGTCTGGCCTGTTCTTTTCATATTCTCATTTGTCTTCATACACCTGACAACACCGATATTACCAAACAATTCTTCTCTACTTAAGAGGTTAACTATTGGATTGTAATTGTTCAATGGCTATTTCCCTCTTGGTAAGGATAGAAGATACTCTTTAGTTATGGTAAGCCGCTCTTCTAGGAGGACACTCCAAAATCAAACCATTATTCTCTTGTCTTATGTAGTGCCATAGCCTCTATACCATTGTCTTCCACTGTTTTAGGAATAGAGATCTCTCTCTTGAAAGTACACTTAGGCACTCTATTCTATCTAATTTCGCTTCCCCCTTTTTATAGTTTATATATGAAAGATCTATTTCAATGTTGTTACTGTTCTTAAAAATATCTTTTTTACTGATCGTTGCTTATCATATAGTTTATTTATTACCCTTTTTCCTTTTCTTACTGAGCTATTTTTTCCATGTTGAAGCCCCTGAGATTATAATATCTTGTATTTCCAACTAGGGTTGTAGCTCCACAGGAAATAATAAAAATAATAATAGTGGAAGATCCTAGGACAGAGGCTATGGCCCTACCAAAGCCTAGAGTATATTCTACCTATATCAAGTGGAAAGGAGCCACAAAGCTATTAGAGTAGATATACACTTGAATGAAGAATTCTTCGGTTTGCTTAGTGTTTCCAGTTGTATGAGAAAAAGGGATAATGTGTAGAATAGGCCAGACTATTCGGTATACATGTAAGCAAAGGAATAATGGTACGGAACCAGAGAGGAATCCATTGATAGTACTGGCCACTCAAAGGACTCAATGACGTATGTATCCTTCTACATTGGTTTTGATTGTGACAATTTTATTATGAGTGGGGCAATTGCCATTTTGATATAGGTCGAAGGTAAGGTTTGTTGGCTCTGTAAACTCGAATATGGAGGTATTGAAGGTACAATTTCCCCTCGCGTAGAAAATCCAACCAAGAAAAACTCAGCAGCTCGAAAAGATTAGCCTCGTTATTTGTTTGAATACTGGCTAAGTGACTCATAATCTCCAGATTATCCTCCTCGAGAACATAAACAAGGATTTGCTCATTTTAAGTATCAGGAAGTACTGAAAAACACTAACTGTAGAATCAAGACCTACATGGAATTTTTATCTGGATTCTCCCCATGGTATACGATTCCCGTCCTTTTATTTCCTGCAGTATAATTAGAAAGATCAAATGAGTGAGCCTTTTTCTCCTATTAAATGATAAGATATTCTGAAATACAGATAGAACACAGTTTTATAGAAAAATAAATTATCTAAGATATAAAAAGAATTTCATATAAATGGAATGCAACTGAAGCAACAATTACTTTTAACTCTGTTTTCATATTCGTTATCATTATCATTATGATCTATGTTGCAATGTTTGATAGGAAGCTGAACACTTTAAGATCAATATGAAAAGCAGCCCAGTGTAAAATAATAGATAGAGATAAAGAGACATAAAAAAACAAAATGAAGATTAATAAGGATTTTAGATGAATAGAGGGTGCTGTCACCGTGTTTAAATTGATGTATCCTAATAAATCTAGATATACAGAAGCTTATTCATGTTGCATCGATTAAACCATACAATTAGGAATTTTATTCCATAGTTTTTTTTTCTGTTTTTTACTGGAGCAATAAGAAGATTCTATAATGGGATTTAGTAATGAACTTTTCATGAGGATAGATAGACTGTTAAGATTACCTTATATATCTTGTTACGGGATGGATGGTATCGTCTACTCTAGGAAGATCTGATTTCAAGGAAGGGTAAGAATTTTGAAAGATCTTTTAAAGCATGTGCGTAGAGCTATTTGAATGACTAAGTCAGAGATTGTCGTTAAGGCTAGCGATAAGGAATTTAATAGACTCAAAGCATTTATTCAATTATTTAAGTATTCTAAGAAATGAGTTAATTGACGAAGATCAAAGTAGAGAATAATGTTCAAAGCCTGTGAAAAAAGAACGATAAACGAAAATATGTTCTAAGAACACTCACATTGTAAAAAAAAAAAAAAAAAAAAAAAAAAAAAAACTTGTGAGACGGACTAAAGTTATGAATATTTGCCAGGTTATTGATTAGATGTGTTTTTTTCAAAAATTACTTTTGAATAAAAAAAAAAAATACCTTTGTTTTTAGATGAGTCATAAATAGCCAAAGAAAATTTCAAAGAAATTATGTAAATCTGCAGCATTAGATTTACGACACTTCATACTTCTTAATAAGTTTTAAATTTATTCCAAATAATTCACACCATTCAGTAAATATAGATAGATCTATATTGAGATTTTCAGCCACCAGCTACCCGTTGAGATACTACCGCTAGAGATTTATGAGGTCTTTTGACTGGCCAGAAGGTACTGCATTGGATCCTTCTCTCTGGTTATGGTTCATTTTTACTTTGCTTGCACACACACATCGAATAGTCTGGCCTGTTCGTTATATATTCACCTGACAACACCAAGATTACCAAAAAATTCTTCACCCAAGGGGTTACTGCATTGTAATAGTTCAATGGCTACTTTCCTCTTGGTAAGGGTAGAAGAGACTCTTTAGCTATGGTAAGCAGCTCTTCTAGGAGAACACTCCAAAATCAAACCATTGTTCTCTAGTCTTGGGTAGTGCCATAGCCTCTGTACCATGGTCTTCCACTGTCTTGGGTTATAGTTCTCGGGCACACTATTCTTATTTCTCTTCCTCATGTTTTATTAAAAGTTTCCATAGTTTATGTAGGATATATTTATTTCAATGTTGTTACTCCTCTTTAAATATTTTATTTTTCCTTGTTTCTGATCCTCACTGGGCTATTTTCTCTGTTGGAGCCCTTGGCTTATAGCATCCTGCTTTTCTAACTGAGATTGAGGCTTAGCATGTAATAATAATAATAATACAGGTGTACAATCAGGTGATAATGTCTATGCAAAAGAAGTAGGATCATTTTCATAAGCAACCAACCTATTTCCAAAAGTCCAAACAATTATTGAATTTGGAAACATAAAATAAATGGTTTACCGACACCAACTTGGGTAACAAAGTTTGGGACTAGGCTTTTACCTAAGTATAACTGCTTGTTTGTTCGTGTCAAAGTACCATATCTCAATAATATACTTAAAAGGTTTCATGACCTCGCATGCATAATGATAGGTTACCTATTCCTCCTAATGGTTACCTATGTTAAGAATACCATCAAATGAAAATAAGTAGTTACCAATTTCTGTGATTTCTCCATTTCATTCCTTGGGATACTCTTCTAACATTCTTCTAATCACACAAGTAGCAATAGATATTTTCAGAAAATGTTGTTTTCCAAAGACGGATTTATGTTTATACTTCTTTAGGATGCCTGCTCTATAAGTTTGTAGTAACTTTCCTTATCCTTATGATTTAATGCTATTTGTATTCTTATTTTTGACATATCTCGGAAAAGTGGTAATATTTTATTTATATTGTTGCTAACACGTACCTTCCATGGTTTTAAACGTCATAGAAAAATTAGTGCTTAAGGGAGAATTGAGTTTAAGTTGTAAGTTTCTCCAGTTTGACGATATGATTAGGAATATGATTCAGCAATTCGGTCATAAACAAAGTTTATCTTCCAGGATTCTTTAGTGTTCAGGTTGACAAAAGAAGAAGAAGAAGAAGAAAAAAAACCTATGAATTTGGTATCAGTATCAGCGGTGCCTGGGGTGGTGCTGAATTATACAAAAAGATTGGAATCCTATACATAAGCAGCACACTTGTTTTCGATGCCTAACTACATATTATACATACAATATATATAACGTAATGGGCCAATAATACTACTTGAAGGAACACCAGATTTTACACTTCTGTGTTCACTACAGTGTTCATACTATTAATAGAGACAAAAACAATACCTCCATCTCTCCGCAGCTCATTCGATATCCCCCAGCTTGAATAAAGAGGAACCCCTCAGAGACGAGTTTCGGAGTTTTGCTATCTACAGCAGTGTGGGACTTTTCGATGAAATCTATTGACTTTCGCCTCTCTACGCCTTAACATTGTGTTTGCCCCCAAGTTCACTACTTTTGGGGCAAGGAGCAATAATAAGATAATGCAAAGAAATTATACAACAAATCTCATTCCTTAAGAATCAAAATACAATGTCCTAAAGATCAATAAAGTTCAGGAGGTGCTGTAATCAACACCAACTATATATACATAATGGTAGAAATTTGAAGGTTCAGCAATATAACCAGGAATTGCAAGATTGTCGTAACAAGTAACCTAGCCATTCCAGAAACCAAACTAAAAACACACTATGGAACAGAGAGTTATCATGTCTAGAGCTAAACACATCTGCTTCTACCTAATAGAGTAACGGTATTTGTTTTCCAGTGATTACAAAAGGATAATTGTATTGCTTACAAGCAAAAATTACAACAGACCAAGAAACTTAAGATATAATTTATCAACCACCCTGGCTGCCATCTTCCCCACTCAGCCAAAAAAAAAAAAGAATAAATAAATAAATAAATAGATAGATAAATAAAAAATAAGCATTTGATTTAATACTTCCTTATCCCCATAGGTCAAGTGAAATATTCCTAAATTTGCTGGACTGAAAATATAAATGATAAGAGTTTACGATCAATAAAGAACGAATGATCACAATCTATTTCTCGTTGGTCGACTTACTGCCAAACATATCAGCTAAAATTGGCCATTTCCTTCGGACAGTGAGGGACAAAGCCACCTGACTTCAGAAAAAAGAGAACAGATTCAAGATTAACCCGTTATTAATTTTCCTGAGTTGCATCAGAAAAGGTTGTTTTTATGGTCGAGTCTTATTAATTTTCAGATGAAATATAAACGCTTTGAGCAATGGATTTTAGGTGAATATATCTATTCCAGGTCAAAAGTGATTTATACCCGTTTGAAGTATAATATTATAATATTATATTTATTATATTATATCCAAATGAGTACTTCTGGTGTTGTCCTTGAACTAGGCTTTGTCCTTGACATGGTACTTCAAGATCAATATTGAAAAGAAAAATATTCAAAATAGCAATTGCAATATCTATATAATTGTTCTAAATTAATTCTCAAATATCACTTAAAATACTATTCCAGTTGGCTTCACACGCACCCACACACCCACACACACACACACACACACACACACATATATATATATATACATATATATATATATATATATATATATATATATATATATATATATATATATATATGTATATATATACATATATACATATATATATGTATATATATACATATATACATATATATATATATATATATATATATATATATATATATATATATATACATGTATATGAATATAAATATACGTATATATACATATATATATGTATATATATATATATATATATATATATATATATATATGTGTGTGTGTGTGTGTGTGTGTGTATGTGTGTGTATTGATGTATATATTACTTACTAAGAAACCTTATCTTTGATTTGCTCATAGCATGAATCGTAAGTGAAGTTAGAAGCTTAATAGCAAAGGAAAACCATAGGGGAAACATTATTCAACCAATGATGATGGTGAGTATTGGTATCACCAACAAACACAAAAGAAGTATTATCGACATTATCCTGTCTTTGATCTGAGATGAGTACTGTACCTAAAGATAGACATTTAGCTCATGAATTTTATATCATGACAACTATCACAGGTGTTGTAAAAATAAATAAATGAAAACCAATCATAAGAATAAAGTAATTATAATATAGATCTAATTTCTATAGGTACCATAATATTAATAACGGCAACATTACCGATGTGAATACAAATGTATACGGAAAAAAAGCAAATGGTAATCTATGTAGTAGATTAAGGAATGTATTCATCATGGTGTAGCCCAAGCACCAGCCTTGGCAAAAACAGTGTTATCGTATGCCTGCTTATTGGAAAATATTCAAGAGGATCCAATAACTGATAGAAAAATATGCTTGATCATACCCTGGAGCGAGACTACTCTCACCCAGGGTCTATCCGATAGACCCTGGGTGAGAGTAGTCCCGCTCCAGAAGAGCCGTAACATTGGAGAGTCTCTCATAAAAACAAGTATACTATGTGCAGCAGAACTCGTTATGGGGAAAGATAGCGCAAACAAGCTTTCCCAGATTTTTCTGTCAAATGATACAGTCAAGAAAAGTATAGATGAATTGTCTCAAGATATCAAAGATCAAACTCTCAACCAAGTAAGAACCTTCCCTGATTTGCCATCCAGTATGATGAAACGACTGATATCGCTCAGTGTTTCAGCTACTGATTTATGCTCGTTTCGTGTCAGGCAACAATATCAAAGAAGAAATTCTTTTCCGTCACCCGATGGAAAGTTGCACAACAGCAGAAGCTATATTTCATGATACGTCAAACTTTTTTCAGAAGAATCAACTTTCTTGGGAATCGCTGGTGGGGGTGTGTACTAATGGAGCTCCAGCCATGGGTAGTGTGTGGTCTGGGTCCGTCACAAAGGTAAAAGAAAAAAATCCATCTGTAATGAGTACACACTGCATACTTCATCGTGAAGCCTTAGCATTCAGAACTTTGCCTGCTGAGATGTTGGATGTCTTGAATGTGGCTATCAAGGTAGTCAACTTCATCAAAGCTGGGCCCTTAAACACTCGTCTCTTCAAACTGCTGCGTAAGGATATGGAATCCGAACATGAAGCCTTGCTCTTTTATACGAACGTACGATGGCTATCAAAAGGGAACATGCTTGGATGGCTTTATGAGCTACGAGAAGAAGTAGCAATATTTCTAGAATCACGGCAGACGGCAGACTTTCATGACAATTTCCAAGCTGAAGGTTTTCAGATAACTCTAGTTTACCTGGTGGACATTTTTGAAGCATTGAATGTTGTGAACCTTAAAATACACGGGAAAAGCATCAACACCATCATGCACCACGATACCATTCGAGCCTTCATGGCCAAACTCAACCTCTGGAAATGTCGGGTTCAGCCGGGAAATGGAGCCAGTTTTAGGAATTTGGATTCTGCTCTTGCTGGCAGTAACCTCGACTCTGATTTAAAGCAACACATAATCACTCATCTAAGTGACTTGAAAACAGAATTCATCAGATACTTCCCAGATATAGATGACAAGCGTGAAGCCTAGAAATTCATCAGGAACCCATTTCAATGAGAAGTAGCTGATATTGCTGATGAAGTCCAAGAAGAGTTCCTAGAGTTGAAGTTCAACTCCACAGCTAAAGAAGACTTTAAAGATATGGATTTGGAGACGTACTGGGTCAAATACCTTTCTGTTTACCCTCTGATCTCACATCAGTCTCTTCGGATTCTAACAATGTTTGGATCCATATATGTATGTGAAACTGCATTTTCCAGTCTTGTAGCTACCAAAACCAAGTACAGAAACCCCCTGAACGTTGAAGGGGACTTATGTTGTGCCCTTTCAAGCATTCGACCACGTATTCAAGATTTGGTAGCTAAGAAGCAGCGCCAAATATCTCACTAACCATGTGTTGAAGATCTGGTAGCTTAGAGCAGTGTCAAATACATCACTAACCATGTATTGAAGATCTGGTAGCTTAGAGCTGTGTTAGATACCTTACTAATGTAATTCATGCTTAGCAAATGGACTGAAAAGCCTTTTTTTTTTCTTTCTATTGATCAGGTGAAATCTGTTTTTCTGATTCTAGTGTATTTGTGTTGACACATTTTTAAATATATGAGTATATTATCAAACCATATAGTGTCAGCTTAGTAAATGAAGCACAATGAACTCAGAAATAATGAAAAAAAAAAAGTTCACAGATGAGTTACGAACTTTGTTAGATAATAAAGAACTCTTAACGAAGTTGTAAAGAAGCAAGTGGTTTGAGATGTATTAATAGTAATTCTTTTTCATTCTACCAATGTTTATTGCATTGTATATCTTTTGTATTACCAGGATGTTTAAAGGAGTTATATAATCAGCTTTGGAAGTTGTCAAATGCTGGTAAACCTTAACTATTAGTAAAAAATCGAGACGGTTGCTGGGGCTGCCTTGTGCGGGAAACAGCCACACACAAAGAAGATGAACACGTTTGATCAGCTGATTTATCACCTTTCTTGTGCTGAGCAATCCTACCCCCTTTTTTCAGCTATCTCATGCCACGGACTCTGTAAGCTAATTATCAAGGCTATTTAATTCATTATCTCATATTGCTCGTAGTTTGCTATTTCAAACATATCTATAACCTATTTGCTAGGAATATATTTGATATTATATAATATATCGGAAAGAAGTTAAAAAAATATTAACTTGAACTGTTTGTTTTGTTATTGCTATGCTACTGTTAAAGGTACAAAGGCTTCTCACGAATGGTAGAGGCAAAGGACAGTGACATTGCCCTAGCAAGCAGGACAATGTCCTGGAGACTGACCATTTGCACATAGGATCAGCGCCCAAGGCCCTTCTTCATCCAAGCTAAATCCAGGGAGGGCCAGGCAATGGCTGCTGATGACTCAGCAGGTAGACCTATACGCTACCTCCTACCCATCATATTTAGCTCACAATGATGATAAGGTTGTAGCCACTAAAGAAACTAACATGTTTGAGGGAGACTCGTACTCCAGTCAGGCGATCACCAGTTAGGGACGTTTCCAAATAGGCCACCACAATATTTGTATTTGATAACCTTGGGCTGAATTGACTTATTCTGTCCTCAATCAATTTTGTTTTTCTTTTTTTTTAATCAGGACATCCATATTTTAAATTTGTTAGAATTACAATTTTATTTTAAAGATTTTCATAAACATAGAGACAATATTATTCACTATCCATTAAGTACAGAAGATGAGCCTTCCAATAAACCAATAAATTATCATGAATATTGAAATTAGATTAGGCTAAGTAGCGTTGAAAAAAAAAAAAGATAAATGTGTAATTTTCTCATATTTGATTATTCTCACAGCTCATTCAAATACTTTAGTTGCCTCTGCCTCTCCTGTGGTCTTTGCCACTTTCTTTAAAGTTTTGAATAGCCCCAAATATGAAAAATTCTAATATATTCAATATATCGGCTCTAGCTAGTGAGCTTACTGCCTGACATAAGGGAGCCACTGGTATTATAATTTTCTTTTTCATTACCTAATTAATATCTTTCGTCTTTTGAGGGCGAAGCCAAGCCTCAAGCATGCGTTGAAACACGCCCCTTATGGTGTGGGAGGGTGAATGGAAATTTAGTGGCTTTGCCTTCCACTCGACGTACCATCCAAATCTGTTTGTTTTTATGTTCTTGTGATCATCATCATTAATTTGCCTATTGAATTTGCTATAAAACCCCGATGGTTATTTTAGTGATAATTATGTTGCAATGAGTACCAAAAAAAAAAAAAAAAATTATATATATTTCTGAATCTGAAACATTGTTCCAAGACTTCAGGTTCAATGGTTATTCGAAACTAATTGACACATAAACACTAAGTTAATATGTAAGTTATCATTATTTACAATTAATTTTATTCGTATTTTAATCGCACCTGTCAACTCACTCAACTCACAGTATATTTATAATATACTTGTGTGTATAGAAAACTGATTATTTCGGACAAACTGAGGTCCAGCCAATTAGATGTAAGTAAGTGACTCTAAGTTTAGTACATTTATTCCAGCTTAAAAAATTACGGTATAATTAATATTAGTTCGATTTTGGAAAATCTTTTTCGAAGAGTTGCTCATTATACATGGTTAAAGAAGCTCCTATTCTGACATCATGTTGGTAGAGTCAAGGTCTTGGCAAAGTATTCTCAGAACACTTGCCGAAGGTACATATTAAATTAGAGATCCCTTAGTATTTCTAATAATGCTAAATGTGTGAGGAAACATTAGACATTTTAAAGATTAAGTCTATTTGGTGTCGGCGTACTTGTCTACAAAGGAATCTAAGAGACGTAATACTTCTGGTAGGAATGATCCTTATTGAAGTAGGATCATAAATCTCCCTAGGTACTATCACAACTGGTTGATATTACCTTGAACAACCTACA
>NC_090725.1:195205292-195207792 GCF_036898095.1 Palaemon carinicauda
TAGCAATGACTTACTCGCATATCCTAGATTTGATCGCCTGTTTTTAGTGACAAAATATGCGAGTAGCTTAGCTATTGGTGGCGTAGTTTCTCAACGAGATGATAAAGGTAAAGAGAGGCCCATTTGTTTTGCTTCCAGGGCATTAAATGGGGCAGAAAATAATTATGGTACATGCGATAGAGAGGCTTTGGCTATTTTTTGCGTTCGAGAGAGGCATCGGTTCTTTTTGTTAGGTCAGTTGATTGAGTTGAAAAGTGATCTTCGTCCTTTACATGACTTATTTTCTAAAGGAAATTTGACATCTAGACAAGCAAGATGGATTGAAAGAGTTTTAGAGTTTAATATAAAGGGTTTTCACCACTTAGAACGTAAAGCTAACAATGTAGCTGATGCCTTCTCTAGAGGTGCAGTAATAGGAGTAACAACTAGGGCAAAAAAGAGGAATGAAGAAAGAAACCAAAATATTGAAGATCCCCATCAAAATAGAGAACGGGATGGGAATTCACCCGAGGAGCAATCAGAGAGAGAGAGAGAGAGAGAGAGAGAGAGAGAGAGAGAGAGAGAGAGAGAGAGACTGGAACGGTAAAGGTGAATATATGTGGCCGAGGACATGACCAGGGGTGTCCAGAATGAATGCCCTCATGACGCAGGTGTGATTGACTTGGGAGGTTAGGACATAAAAGAAGTCCGAGAGGGACAGAAATGAGAGGAATGGATGGAAAGTGCGAGAAGTGATTAAGGGGAATCAGAGAGTTATCCATAATTTCTGAATGTGCCTCGTGAGAATTTTTTTCATAGAAAATTATATCTTAATCTTATATTGTACTTCCGAGAAGAAGAGAGGGGAATTTTGTGCAACGGTAGTTCCTCTAATTAATTGAGCCATCCACATTGTACATGCAAGTCCTCATGCACGGCATTTAGGGATTGATATAACACGAAGAAGAGCACGTGAATCCTGATGTAGATATTAGATCTTACATCAAAAGATTTCGAGTTAGGAACGTTAACACCAACCTAGGGGCCATGTCTAAATCATTTTTCAGGTGTCTTGCTTTAAAAGATTCTCTATTTCCCTTTCCTATAGAAATATTATGGAATGCATAAAAAATCCTAAAATTCTAAATTCACTTACCAAAGTTCACATTAACAGGTTCCTAGTTATTATAAGAAATAATAAAATTACGTTTTCAGACATTTTTAAAATAAGCACACAGACACACAAACACACACACACACACACACACATATATATATATATATATATATATATATATATATATATATATGCATATATATATTATATATATATATATATATATATATATATATAAATATATATATATATATATATATATATATATATATATATATATATATATATATATATATATATATATATATATATAAATATATATATATATATATATATATATACATATATATATATATATATATATATATATATATATATATATATATATATATATATATATATATATATATATATATATATATATATATATATATATATATATATATATATATATATATATATATACATATAATGTTCAAGTCTTATCTAGCTCATGTGTCTTAGGTGGCACTTATTGTACTGTTATAATGGTAAAATTATGATAATCTTAATATTCCAATAAAACAAAAGTCACACTTTAGTATTGTGAGTTGCTTCTGAATGGATAATTTCCCTTTAAATATTAACTACTTTGGAATTGGTAGGCAGCATTTTCTAATGATCACAATCAATTTTGTACACCGTTGTTGCTTATGTAGGTAAGTATATTCTCCTTCAATTATAATTTTTAACAGCAATATTCACGGACACCAAATTATTGTCTAAATAAGAAAAAGACATGTTAAAAAATAATTACAGTACAATTATGACCATTCATTTGTTTCTATCTAAATACAAAACCGCTTTCTCAAGGACTATTAATCATAATGTCTTCCTTCAAATAACAAATCAGCATTTAATAGAACGTTTATTGTTTCGTATCAGTAACACAGATCATATCTGCGGATTGTTGCAGTTATATGGCACACTCTCACGTTGATTGATATAAATGGATACATTTATATGACTGGGATCATAAAAAATAATCAGTGGATTACATAGGAAAGAGATACGCTTAGAACACCAAGAGCGGTGCTTCGTGATATAAAAACGAGTTTGTAGTCGTCCGTATTTCTGCCTTTTCAAAGCCACGATCACTGACCTAATTTTTGAGCTGACTTATGCGAGTACGATCTTCTGAAAGGAACTCCTCAAACGCATTAGCTCATCTTCGTCGGTGGCCTCATCCCATTTCCTGGTTTCTATGACCGCGCTGTGAATGGTACGGAAGTGCTGGGCAATTACCTCTGTGGCCCGAGGCCTCTCCTACGTAAATTTTCCTTTATTCAGATGTTACTCTGTGCAGAATTTTCGCAAGTGAATATGTTGTCATTTTGGTCAATGGTATACAAACTGCTTCTTTGA
>NC_090725.1:195215292-195225292 GCF_036898095.1 Palaemon carinicauda
AGCAGTTCTTTGGCTCCTGGGTGAGATTTATCCAAATTGAGCATTGCCAGCATGTAGATTGTTGTGTATCTAGCATAGTTTGGATGGTCATAACAAAATAACATTGGACATAACTGTTCTAAGCAAGAAATGTGCAGATCAAAGTTGCTTTCTTTAGTTGCCCTCTGGAAGCGCAAAACAAGGAGAACCTTGTCCATGTAATCAATGCAAAACTTTGCTGTCTTGCCATGTTCTCCTCTTCTAATTTCTTCTTTGAAATTATTGTATTGTTCAATCACTGCAGCACAATCTTCATTGGTCAATGCTTCATCCAGTAGTTCTGTGCTTGGTTCACGTGCAAGATGTTCCATCATGTCTCGTGTCCTTCCTTTCCAGAGGATTGTTACATTTGATTCAAAACTTTGTAAAAGGAGGCGCTCTAAAGCCTCGAGCATAGTCTTGTGAACACGCATTGCTCTATTATAGTGTTTTCCTGACATCACTTTGCTGATAGAGCCACTGGCACATATTCCTGACTCAATAAGTATATCTTCAAAGCCACTTCCACTCATACGTTTTCCAATTACTCCAAGAAATGCACATGTTGTATGGAAAACACCTAATCTAATAATAACATCTCCAAATGCATTAGGATCCTGCCACACAATTGCATATGCTTTTTTAGCAACTGCCAAATCAAATGTTAAAATTGTATATTGCTGATTGACCTCCCTAGAAGCTGACTGGGACACTTTGATTATATGCTGTACAGTAGCATTTTCTGTGACTGGCGCATTAATTGGAGGCATATACTCAACTTTTGACTGAACCTCTCCATATTCTTTTTCTTTCCCTGTTAAAGATACCCAACCTGCCCAATTAGGAACTGTCTGAATCGATTCCTTTGACAGGGCTCTACTAAGCAGCCACAAAGAGTCAGATGTTTTAGCAGCATCATTCACATCTTTATTGGGTGAAGTAAGTATAAAAGGTGCTAATACTGGTTCAGCCTTTGCTCTCAAAAAAACATGGTTCTATTTCTTTAGGTATGTAGTTGATTGATCGTTTCTTTGACCGAGGATTACTGCTTTTCTCTCTTATTTCAGATATATCAACATTTTCAATAAATGAGGATTCTTGAATTACAATTCCATGCGCAGTGTGAGTTGTTCCAGCTCCTGTTGATGTTTCTTCTAATAAGTCAAAATTGTCCCAACACAAATGAGTTACTCTATTATCTTCCACCTGAATGCCTCTTGGAAGAATTCTTTGTGTCTCAGTGATACCATCGCAAATTGCAGTCTCCAGTTCAAGCAAGCAAGAGTATGATGCACAGTGACCAAAACGATGCAATATTGTTACAATTTCTGCACTACCTGTAAGATGTCGTAATGTCATGCCTAAGAGTAGATGCTTGGGCATCATCCATTTTCCTTTCGTAGTAGCTCTACACAAATCTTGAGAGATAGAAAGCACTGGTATCTTAGTAGTAGTTTCAACTGCTTTAGACCCACCTATAATCAAACTTAAAAATTCTTGTAAGAGTTTAGGTACTTTGGTATTTTCTCCAAGCAAATATTCTTTTGTTGGTGGCCATGGCATTTCTGGAGCTTCTCTTTGGCCATCCAAAATGGCCCTTCTTAAAACTAGAGCAGCCTCCTCAATTCTCTTTGACTCAGATGCAGCCACTTCAAATGCAACTTCTACAGCCTGACCTTGAGGAACTTCGGATGAATACACTAGTTCACTTTTATAATTCGGTTGCCAAAATTGCAATTTGTTACCAATTTTTTTTTTTTCAGTTTATCTTTTAGCTTACAAGTTTTATATTGAGGATTATAGAATTCTGGAAATTGATCTTGCAAGCAAAAAGAGTAAGTACTTTTCTTTCATCATTGATAGTCTTTCAACATTTGCTTCTTTTATGATGATTTCATCAACATACTTACAAAGATAATCAAAGGCTGCTTTATGGGCTTCTTGTTCTTGTTTGACTTTTAGGTTTTCCACCTCACTGATGTTACGTTCTTGTAATCTGGTGTAATTTTTTCTACATGTAGGGTGATAACGGGCTTCTCTTGCCTGAAGGTCATAGTCGGCAATCTGGCCAAGCATCTTGAAATCCTCCAGCCTTTCTGCAGCTGCTCTGATTGTATCTTCAGCTGTTTTTGTTTGGCATTTGATGGGAATTTCGATACGCCCTTTCACCTTTTTTCTGTACCTGTTGCACATTAAGCATGAAGTAGAAGGAAAAAGAGGCGTTGGGATTTGTACTTTCTTCGTTGTCCTCCCACTCTTTGATCTTGAGGTAGTAGCTTCATTTTTATCAACTGTACACTTTCTCTTTAAGACTCTGGAAACATTCGTAAAGTTTTGATAACACCACCTGTGAGTTCCATGTAAATCCTTAAGAAATGTTTTTGGAATTTTATCACATATGGCTTCAAGCCTTTCATTTGGGTTGTCACTTTTTTGCCTAATCAACTTTTTTTTCAAGGATCACATCAAAACTGTGGTCTGTTAATGGCCTCACATTTTTTTCTGAATTATTGCTCTCATAGTAAATAATACATGTTAGCTGAGATGCTGCTGATGACTTTGACCTTTGTTTTTTGGTTAATTTCAGCTTCAATGGCTTTTCATCAGAGGGAGTGCTAGTTGCCATTATGAGTTCTTATGCCTGAAAATAAAAATACTTCTCATTATTGTCTTATAGATAACGAAGATTTTTGTCATAACATTCCATAGAAAAAATCAAGAAAACATGTTTACATATCATATCATATTTGCTGTACCTCGTATATACTATGTGCTTATCACCTTTTTCCGTGTGATCGTCAATTTCAATATTACCAAAAGCTTGAGAAATACTGATGATAATGCTTTACAACTATCAAAAATGAATCCCTCGTCCCAGAAAACCTATAAAAACATATATTACAAAGACATAAACAGAAAAAAGTCATTGCTAATATTTTTTCCATATGCGGACAAAGTCAAATTCAAAATGGCCGCCATTACGGTCAAAATTACCAACAGCTAAAGTGCAAACAAGCAGATTCTGATTCTATGGTCTCTAAAGAATAGAGAAAACTGGGTCTACAAAAATCCCTAGGGGGGGAGGGGAGGGGGGTCCTATGGTGGGCCCACGGTCTTATGTGAAGTTTTGTAAATTAAATGTAATTGTTTTATTGTTTTTCCATATAACCTATTGTTAATTTTGTGGATTTAACTTGATCCTTGACTATATATATATATATATATATATATATATATATATATATATATATATATATATATATATATATACCGGTATATATATATCATCTCCTCCTTCTCCTATTGATGCAAAAGGCGTCAGATAGATTTCGCCAGTCATCTCTATCTAGGTTTTAATTCAATATTTCCCCATTCATCATCTCCTATTTCGCGCTTAAAAGTTCTCATTCATTTAGGCTTGCGTATTCTAACTCTTTTAGTTTGCTGGACTACTCTCTCTAGGAGAGTGCAAAGAGCATCCCAAAACCATTTCCATCTACCCCTCACCATGATCTCATTCACATATGGCACTTGAGTAATCTTTCTTATAGTTTCATTTCTAATCCTATCCCGCCACTTAACTCCTAATATTCTTCTGAGTGCTTTATTCTTAGAAATACAAAATCTGTTGGATATATATTCATTGTCATACCACGACTCGTGTTCATATAGTAACACTGATCTCACTAAACTGATATACAGCATGATTTTAATGTAATTTCAGGCCATTTATTTTCTAAATTTTACTTAACCTAGCCATTGTCTGATTGGCTTTTTCAATCTTTCATTAAAATCAAATTCTAGAGACCCTTTATTTGATCATAATTCCTAAATGAATAAATTATTCCACCTCATTAATCTTTCCTCCTTCCAATGATATTTTGTCTTCCATTGCATATTCAGTTCTCATCATATCTGTCTTTCTTCTATTTATGTTAAGCACAACCTCGTGTGATATTTCATACATTCTGGTAAGCAAACTTTGCAGGTCCTTTGGCGCTTTGCTAATTTGGATAGTGTCATCAGCATACTCTGGGTACGCTAACTTTCTTTTACCAATCCAGTTTAATCCTTCTCCGTCATCCCCAACTGTTCTATGCATTACAAAATCCATGATAGGGATAAACAACGTATGTGATAACACTTTTTCATGGGGTATTTCACTGTTCACTAGAAAATGATTTCATGGGACTCCATTGATAATTAAATCTGCATTTGCTATGCTCATGAACTTAATAAAATTTACATCTTTAAGAAAAACTCCATGATACCGAAGGACAGACTCCACAAAATTGGGCGGTACACATTATCAAAGGATTTTTTCATATTACACAAATGCGAACACAAGTGGATTTCTATATTCTATATATTGTTATACAACATGTCTTACAATGAAAATTTGGTCAGTACAACTTCTACCTTTTTTTGAAATTCTGCTTGTTCATCTATCAGCTTTTCATCAACCTTTCTCTCTATACTCTTTGAAATAAGAATACTATATATTTTCATGATAAATGATGTGTGTGTGATGCGTCTGTAATTATTTCAATTAGTCAGGTCTCCTTTTTTTGTCATTTTCACCAAAACTCCTAGCTCTCATGCATCATGTTTTGCTTCTTCATGCCACATTCTACATGATAATCTTTTAAGTATTCCGGGAGTCACTCCATTTTCGGGCAAAATCATCTCAGCAGCTATTTCATTGTATCTAGGGGCTAATGGTAGCTTTGACTTCAAACACACTGAATTATTTCATGGGCATATCAAGGTCTTCATTAACTTCAAGTATATCAATAAAACTAGCCAATTCATATATCCTTTTCATGACCTCACTAAAGTATTCCATACAACGTTTCCTTTCTCCATATTCTGTTTTTATAACAGACCCGTCTCTCTTTTTGCTGGGTAAATGCTTCTTCTTTTGGCCTAAGTAGAGATTTCATTATCAATTCTATGAGTAATTCTTACACCACAGCCTCTCCCTAAATTCATAGCTTTATCAGCCTTATGTGCTTTACTCTCTAAATATTTTTTTCTGGTCATTCCTGGCTTTTCTTTTGACCTCGCTATCAACACTGGAATACTTATCGTGCTCTATCTTGTAATTTTCATTTCTTCCTCGGAAACTTTTAACCGTCAATTTCTGTCTTTATTTCCTGTTTATAGTATGCCAAGTATCATTTAATATCCATGGTTTTCTCCTTATAATGGCACATCCTGAAACTTCATTACCATCTGACTGATATATGTTCTTAATTTTACACCATTCTTTATTAGTTGTCTGTTTTTCGTAACTTAAAGTCTCCAAGACTGCAAGATGATTCCTACATTTAATTGTAAAAGTCTCTGTGTTGATCTTCTAGAAGCCTAGTTGTATCAAACTTAGGTATTCTATTTACATTTCTGTTGGGTGCTTTCAGTTTTATTTTCAGTTTGGCATTTAGGAGCTAGTGATCACTTTCAAAATATTTACCTATTTAGCTTCTTACATTACTCAGAGTGCTCCTTCTCACTTTATTATTGGCTATGTGATCTATTTCATTTTTGCAATTGCCACACGGTGAAGTTCATGTATATTTATGAAAGTCATAGTACTGGAAAAGAGTACATCCACTAACGAGATTGTTTTTTAAGCTAAAACTTATATAATGTGCTCCCTTTATTATTATTATTATTATTATTATTATTATTATTATTATTACTTGCTAAGGTACAACCCTAGTTGGAAAAGCAGAATGCTATAAGCCCAGGGGCTCCAGCAGAGAAAATAGAACTTCAATGCCCATCATATTCTCTATACCTTTATTATTTCTTCCAAATATAGCATATAAATCACCAATTACAATTTTCCTATCTCTGTCTGGGATCTCATCCATTACACTCTTCATAGTATTCATCTTTCCTATCTTCAGGGAATTATTTGTGGGTGCATAGCACTGCTTTGATTTAAGTAACGGTTTACAGCTCTCCATTCCATTATTGCCTTCTCTGCTCTTGGTGTCATTATCATTCTTACCGCTTCTCTTCCAAGTCCCTTTGTTTTTTCCGAGTAAATAGATTTATATATATTGCCTTGGTCTAAGATTTTTTTACCAATCCCTTTACAACCTGTTTAAGTTAGGGGCAATATATTCAAACTATATTTCATGTATTTATTTTCGACTTGCTGTCTCTTCCTAATCTGATTCATGTTCCTATCATTCCGATTACCAATTTTAAATTTTTCATTAGAATTTATAAACCGGTAGATTTTAGCACCCGGCTACAACTGGGACTGGGCGGTGGCCATTCTATCTTGGTTTCTTCCCCTAGACTAACTAAATCCGTAGAGGATTCGTTGGCTAAATTCATCAGAGGATAGCCAGTTCCTTGTGATGCTCAGTGCCTATCTAACTGAGGCAAGTGATTCCTGCCGTCCCATACTGATTTCAGTAAGACCATCCACCAGGTCTCGAGAGTAGAAGCCGAAGAGACATTTGTCTATCGTCTTAAATCTAATACACCACCCTGCTGTTAGTAACTCCATCGAGATATATGGGGGCCTTTCCGCAATGCCCAAAGTTATCGTTAATCCACCAGGTTGGCCATCCGCTTATACTCGTACATCTATTGGCAAACATGGATTGCTAAGACACACATACACACAGGCTCATACACACACACACACACACACACACATATATATATATATATACATATATATATATATATATATATATATATATATATATATGTATATATGCATACCGTATATATATATATATATATATATGTATATATATATATATATATATATATATATATATATATATATATACAGTATATATATATATATATATATATATATATATATTTACAGATATATATATATATATATATATATATATATATATATATATATATATATATATATATATATTCTTATATACTTTATGTATATATATATATATATATATATATATATATATATATATATATATATATATATATATATATATTCATATATACTTATATATATATATATATATATATATATATATATATATATATATGTATATATATACATATATATATATATATATATATATATATATATATAGATAGATAGATAGATAGATAGATAGATAGATAGATAGATAGACAGTTAGATAGATAGACATAACAGGATATTCAAGGAGCGAAGTAAGATGGAGGCACTTCTCTGATATTGATGGTTTGCAGCAAAGGGAACTAATAGTATAGTTAGTCCATGCTAACAGATCAAGGTAATATGTTGTTAATCGTATAAGGCTAACAGATCAAGGTAATATGTTGTTAATCGTATACATCATAAAATTCGATTGAGTAGTATCATTATTATCAGTGACATGGTATATATTTTTGCTATAAACACCCTCCCCACCCACCCAAGGAAAAGCTGAATATTACTGTAAAAAACACATGTATTCTTAAAAGTTCAACATTAGAGGCAAATAAAAAACTTAAGAACAGATTATGACAAACCGGCTGCAAAAGAATGGTTAGGTAAAACAAAACTTTAATTAGATTTCCAAAACCAAAATGCTCTTCATTTCCCCCATTAATAGTCATTCTTCTAAGCTGAGCGTTCGTTTAGCTTTTGACTACATCTAATAAGAGTGAGTGCTACCATGGACAGGATTTACCTCTTGGTTGTGGGTTTGTATACTCCCCTGGCCTTATATACTGTATAATAGAGTACTGCCTCTTTGCTGCTAATTGTTCTAAGTCGCACAAATCTTTCTTAGATATCCTGCCAGTTACATATATCTTGATTAAATACAGTCTAAATGCAATTCTTTCCTAAACCACTCCTGATCCATCAGATTTCCTACTAACTTCATCATGTACAAAATATTGTTCACCTATCATAGATATTGCTACTGCCGTGTATGTAAGTCATATGATTATTACTCCTTCTTCAACGTTTTGACCATAACCTTTTCTCTCTTTTGTATATTTGTCATTCAATGATTATTAAAAAAAACAAGAATTTATATACCATTGGAATAGTCCCGCAATGCCCTCCACAAGGCTAGCATATATCTCTCAGGGAAGTATTTCTGTATTGCATAAGGGATTTTCATGTGGCATTGGTGTCTAGGCTACTGTCACCACAAACACTGCCCCTTAGCACAAGCTTAGCAAAGCGCACGGCCTCCTTAACTCACCCATTCAACTAGGCGTACTGTGCTGACGAGATATGCAATTGCACCCCCTACCGGTTATAAAAGTCTAACATCTCAGTACTTGCCAAGCTTGTCTGTGCGTCAGTGGAGATCTCCTCATGGGTACTCCAAACACAGAAGAATCTCCACAATACAGGGGTGATGATTGGCAAAGTACAACAATTACCACCACCCTGTTAATATTTCTGCAAATATTAATTAGCATTTATTTTCAAACTGAATGAAATGTGCTACTGTTTTCTGAAATGGAAAAAATTTCCAGATGTGTTGAAAAAAAGGTTCTCATTGGGATAGTGAATCCTCATTACATATCATACATTTAAAATCTTTAAACATTACGCCCCTCTATCCAAGATCAATACACCGACTGCTGTACAACATTGAATGAATTCCTTGGTAGTCTGAGTGTAGGAGATGTACTACGGTTTCCTATAAAGTTTTTGGAGCTATCTATGTGTAGCTAAGGAATTCCCTAACTATAAACATGGCTCTAATATAGGTTCAACCATATTCCTACTTTTTGGCCAGTTGTTGTCCAACTTTTTTTCAATAATAAAAGATAATTCTAATTTTTGCAGGCAATTCTCTTAACATCTTCACTCCCGATTACTATGAGGTTATTATCATGGTCACTAAATGACGGATTCATTGGAGCCGACGTAATCCCATAAACCTCTTTTGTTCCTTCCATATCTATCTTGTTCTGTGACATCTTTTCAATCAGGTACTGGGCTAAGGGCTAAGTGACATAATTTTTTTAAGGGCAACATACTTCGCTGAGAAATTATGTAAAATAATATTTTCTTCGGATTGGAACAACATGGAATTATCAATGTTTTAACTCACAATCACCAAGCAAATTAATCAACAAGCAAATGTCTGTTACAAGAAGTAGGTTAGAGCAGCCCAACAGAGAGAGAAAAACTTTTTTCAAACACCAGACTGAAGCCGCCATCTCCTCCACGATAGGGGTGTAGTTAAATTTCTTCTTGACCAGCCCAAATTAGACCGACTATTGCATATGTTTGCTGATGAGACATTTTGAGCTTTTTATAGCAATCACTTTATCCTCTAAAGGCTGATATTTATCCCTCACAGTTTTATAGCCCACAAATGTCACAGCCTTCTGGAATTTTTTTGGGTTTAGAGTTACATCATTCCTCTCATATGACAACAATAAATGAAAAGTATGCCAAAAAAGTTTCTTTTATGCTCCAATCATGCAAAAATATATCATCAGTATATTTGAATTTCGTCAAGATATTCACAATTACATCATCACACCTTTTAGCATATACGTTCAGGGCAGGACAATGCACCATGGGTGTGCAACGTTGCTGATATCTCTGCCAAAGGATTATGGAAGTCATAAGCTTTAAACATTCTTCATCCAATACTACTTGCTTGAATCCTCTTTGTGAATCACCTGTAGTCTTAAAATCATGCACTGGGACACTGGACACTTCATTTTGATTACTCAAATCAATTCCTCTACCCATGCCTATATTTGTCTCAGCAATGCGTATCTCCATATCGGGATCTAATATGCAACTTATCTTTAATATACGAGACCGAGATATTCACGGGAAGTTAGTTGTGTGAACGATACAGCGCTATGGCAATGATTGGCAGAATACCTCCTTTTTTTTTCAGAGTAAAAACATTCTGCAGTGCTCAAAGTGCAATTGGAATAGTCCCTCGAGTGTAAAATCATGCAAAACTCGATTTTGCTACATCTTCCTTCTTTTATTTCTCATTGAACTCCCTTCAATCCC
>NC_090725.1:195240292-195242792 GCF_036898095.1 Palaemon carinicauda
GATTGCATAGGCTGTGGCATCGTCACGTGCATTTAACGGAATATGATGTCTAGGAGGGAAAATACGTACCGAATAGCTTCTTTTCTTCAGCTTTTTCTCATGAAAGCCTTAACGAATCAATTTGAATTGAATTTAACGCATCTTATTAAGAAGTGGCAAGACTCTCATATCACAATGAAGAAAATATAGTTTTTATACTAGCGTTCTTCCATTAAAAAAGAAAAAATAATATTAATTTAGCTTTCTCAAAGGCCTGTTTAGCACGCGTCTGCAGTAGCCTTTGAGTGCTATGTTCTTTTACCAGTTTTTTTTTTCTTACTCATGCATTTCTAAACAGCGAAGAATTCATATGAAAGGTAAGTTAATCGGTAATTTGGTAAGATTCATTTTGCCTGGTTTGAAAAGCCCCACCCCCCTAAGAAAAAATAGAATGTCATGGATATGCCTTTTCGACTCAAAGGTTGCACACCTATTCATTATATTTGGCTAAATTTGTTAAAATGTGGGCACTAATTTCAGCTTGGAGGAATCTTTCACTTAACGGTTTTTAAAGGAGTTTGGAGAAAAAAAAAAAATGGAAAGATGAGATCTCTTAGAATACAGTTATATGACCAAGTATTTCTACTGAGGACTTTTAGTCACATCAAATTTCATTCCTTAAAACTGCAAAGTCATATCCAGCGGAATCTGCAGAAAAAACTTAGATTTGACATGTCATTAGCGATTAGCCTTTGTTTTTTTTCTAATGATTGCTCACATCAGAATGCCTGGGTGTGAGATATTTTCATTTTTTTATTATAATAACTTTTTTTCCAGTTTGAATCTTTTTTGCTCATCTATATTTTATCTATAAGTGAACGTATGAGTATCATATGTTCACAGTGTTAAATCAAAAATATTTTCTTCCATTCTAATGATATTCGGTTGCAACGTTTGCTTTTGTAGCCTAATCGGTGCTACATTTTTTAATGTTATGAAGTTTTTTCTAATTCTATTGTTCTTAATGAATATATAAAAATATTAATGGGAGAATTCTGTTTGAATTGGATTAGGTAAACTTTCCACAACCTCTACTAGCATCATTTGTACAATTATTTGTTTTAAATACTTTCTTGGTTTCATCTGATGAGAGTTGAAGAGAGTGAGGCGAGGTTCAAATATTCAGGAGAGAAAGTTTTTATTTTCGTGTAAGTACATAGTGTCTACAATATAAATACTGGAAGCACGCTGGTACAAAATGGTATGGTCCTTTAACGTTAAGTGATACGTTTAGTTTATCATTATTTACATAGAATATTAAGAAATTATATGAATACACAATATGAATCAAATGGGCCTCAGTAATTTTCAGGAAAAAGTTTTACATAGTTTTACTTGCTGAAGCTTAGTTAGATTGTCTGGATCTCTTCTAGCATATGATAAGCATGAATCTCTCTCTCTCTCTCTCTCTCTCTCTCTCTCGCTCTCTCTCTCTCTCTCTCTCTCTCTCTCTCTCTCTCTCTCTCTCTCTCTCTCTCTCTCTCTCATAAAATATCTATATACATGGCCAGGATTTGCCATGTAAAAGATATTGGTTTCGTACTGTTAAGTTTAAGGAATTATAAGTCATATAAATTTCTTATAACCCTTAAGCCTAAGCTTAGGGGTTATAAGAAAATAGGCAATTACTAGAAAGAAGGTGATAGTAGGGGTCGCTTTGAAGATATATTATGGCGATTTGAATCTGGCATTTAATTTTGTTCATTATTTTATATAATTTTTTAATGTCTATTTACAGGAAAATTTTCTCGGGCTTAACCAGTATAAGTGAATATGTATGTACGCAATCCAATCTTTAGGTACATCACTCATAATGACATATTTTATGTTTCTCTTTATATCCAACAGGAACATTTATTATTAAGAACATGAAGTTCGTAGTTATTGTATTATTTCAATTCTTATCTACAGTTTGAATAAAAAGGGACTTAATTTCATATTCCTCCTGTTATCGATATGCAAAAGAAATCAGTATTTACTCCTCAGAAATTTCAAGATCAGTATCATATTTATTTTATTCTAGAAGAAAATATTTCCTCTCTTGATTCATTTACTATTCGTTCCTAGAGAAATATAGACAAAAGTTTCAAGTAAACGCGATCATATATATATATATATATATATATATATATATATATATATATATATATATATATATATACTGTATATATATACATATAGAGATATATATTTATTTATATATATATATGTATATATATATGTATATATATGTATATATATATATATATATATATATATATATATATATATATATATATATATATATGTATATATATACATATATATCTATATATATATATATATACGTATATATACATACATATATATATATATATAACATTTATACACATATATATAAATATATATATATATATATATATATATATATATATATATATATATATATATATATATATCTTATAAGAGTGTTCACCAATTA
>NC_090725.1:195272792-195275292 GCF_036898095.1 Palaemon carinicauda
GGTTTTGTATATAAAGGAGAGTGTTCTTTAATAAAGTTACTCAGTCGAATGCTTCCTGCCTTTGAGTCACAATCTTTCTCTCGGCATCGTCACATTGGTGACCCAGGAAGTCGACTCACTCCCACCGCTTTCCACCTCCACCCCCCTCGCCCCTCCATCTTTGGTAATATGGCGGACTCTACAGAAGTTGGCGCTGCGGCTGCCTCATTGAAACTTTCATCGTTTGCCAGCGGAGAGGCGTTTGCTTGGTTTCAGCGCGCAGAAGTCCAGTTTCGCATCAAGGGCGTGACTCGGTCAACTACCAAAGCAGATTATGTTCTCGCGGCGATACCCGAGGACACCTTCCCAGAAATATCCGGTTGGCTTTGTGAACAAGGAGACACCCCAATAGCCCTCAAAACATACCTTCTGCAGCAGTAATCGCCGTCGCCAGCCGCCCGTATAGCAAAGCTTTTTCAGTTCTCGCAACAACCGTTGGGGGACCAAAGGGCTTCGCTTGCCCTCAGGGAACTGACCAGTATTGCTCGCCTTCAACCTGCTGCAGACGGCTCTCCTCGTGAGGTGAACCTACTTCGTGCCCTTTGGATACGCCGTTTACCCGGACCTATACGCGCTGCCATACCCGATGTCGATAGTTTACCCATAAAGGACTTGATGACCAAAGCCGACGCCTTTATGGACAGTCACTTCAAGACCTCCATCAACGCCTCCACCCCTGACGAAGAGGATGCCTATTCAACGTCAACCGAAGCTGACATGAATGCCGTAGGACATACACGCCTACCCCGTGACGTGCCGAAGCAGCGACAAAGCTGCCCACCACCCACCAATCGCTCGCGCCCCAACAAACATCTACAGCCACTTACTACCTCCCATCCGCCGCAGTTTTGCTACTACCACTTCAGATTCGGGGCAAACGCGAAGAAATGTGCCGAGGATTGTCAGTGGCCAAAAAACGTGTAAGTAGGCCATCGCTCGTGGTGGTGGCCTCTCGTGTTTCTAATCTTTTCTTTTTACATGATGCAGGAACGGGCGTGCGATTTTTGGTAGACACGGGTGCTTGTCGTTCTCTTTTGCCAAGGAAACTCTTCAAAACACGACGTAGTCTGTCTACATCTGCCGACGTCCGCTTGGTAGCTGCCAACGGATCTGCGATACCCACCTACAATTACGAGAACCTCACATTATCGTTCGGAAACGGTAAATTCAATTGGAAGTTTCTCGTTGCTGACGTCACATTGCCAATCCTCGGTGCATATTTCCTCTCTCATTTCCACCTTCTGGCCGATGTCGCCCACCGACGATTGGTCAACGCAGACTCGTACTTGTCGACACCTCTTCAACCTGCCCCCCTCTAACCTCACTCTCCACATCAGCGCACCCACGGATGCCTACGCCCACCTCCTCACGTCTTACCCAGAAGTTTTCCGTCCAGAACTTTGCCAAACGCCCACGGTTCCTGCCAAGCACAGTATTTATCACCATATCAAGACGACGGGACCCCCAGTCTTCGCAAAATTCAGACGTCTGGCACCGGAACGATTGGCTGCCGCAAAACAGACGTTCGCCGAAATGGAGGAAATGGGCCTTTGCCAAAAGGCCACCAGCCCATGGTCGTCACCCTTACACATCGTTCTGAAGAAAGACGGCTCCCTCCGTCCGTGCGGGGATTACAGGCGCCTGAACATGCAAACAGAACCGGATCACTACCCCCTCCCAAACATTGCCGACGTGACCTCCTACCTGCACAATGCGAAGATTTTCTCTACGCTCGACCTCCTGAAGGGGTATTATCAGGTGCCTATGAACCCAGAAGACATCCCCAAGACCGCCATCACCACTCCGTTTGGTACATACACCTTCAATTACTCCTGTTTTGGCCTTCGTAATGCTGGGGCCACGTTTCAGCGTCTCATGGATGGCATCTTAGGGGACCTCCCTTTCTGTGTATGTTATGTGGACGACATACTTGTGTTCTCCTGGGCATCGTGCTCGACCGCCTGCAACAAAACGGCCTTTTAGTCCGGTACGACAAGTGTACCTTTGGCGCCAACGAAGTGTTGTTCTTAGGGCACCGCATCACTCCCGAAGGAGTCCATCCCCTCCCTGAGAAGGTAGCAGCCGTTCAGAACTTCCCCGCGCCCTCGACCGTCAAAGCTCTGCAGGAATTCTTGGGCATGATCAACTATTATCATCGTTTTCTGCCAGACATTGCCGCCACTCTTGCTCCCCTCTACGCCTCCCTCAAGGGCAAGCCAAAGGACTTGAAGTGGGGTCCCCTTCAAGAAGCAGCCTTCTGCAATGCAAAGAAGGCCCTATCAACTGCTGCGGCTCTCACTTTTCCTATCCCACATGCCCCTCTCCTTCTCTCCACCGATGCCAGCCACGTCACTATTGGTGCAGTACTTGAGCAGGTGGTCAACGGCTCGCCCCGCCCATTGTCCTTCTTCAGCAGAAAACTGTCCAAGGCAGAATCGGGTTATTCTACCTTCGATCGAGA
>NC_090725.1:195290292-195295292 GCF_036898095.1 Palaemon carinicauda
GCAACATGCATAATGAAGTAATTGAACGACTGTGCCAAAGCTTAATATCTAGATCTGGAATAAGAGATTTAATATACTGTAAGTTCTAGTCCAGCAAATTAAGATGAGAATCAGAAGCCGAAGACCAGACAGGAGAACAATACTCGAAACAAGGTAGAATTAAAGAATTAGAACACTTCTTCAGAATATATTGATCACAAAAAATCTAGAAAGACTTTGTCAATGTGCCAATCAAAGTCAAAGACCTATTGTGTTTCTCAAAAGTATATTTGCTGTCGAGAATCACATCTAAATTTTTAACAGAGTCATACAAAGTTAAACAAACATTATCAATGCTGAGATCCAGATGTTAAGGAGCCACTGTTCTTGACCTATTTACAATCATACTTTGAATTTTGTTAGGATTCAACATCATACCCCATAATTTGCACCATGCACTAATTTTAGCCAGATCTCTATTAAGGGACTCAGCAACCCAAGACCTATATTCAGGATTTGGAATTGGTGCAAAGAGAGTAGCATCATCTGCATATGCAACATGATTGTTTTCTAGGCTAAACCACAAAGTCATGTGCATATAGTATGAAAAGTAAAGGGGCCAGAACACTATCCTGTGGAACATCAGATATCACATTCCTACACTCAGTATGGTGACCATAGACAACAACTCTATGAGATCTTTTACTTAAAAACTCAATAATAATGCTCAGAAACTACACACGCAATCCCAACTGTTTGAGTTTGATAACAAGGGCTTCACGATTAACACAGTCAAAGGCCGCACTAAAATCAAGGCCAACCATACGAACGGCCTGACCACAATCAAGGGATTTCTGTACAGCATTGGAGATTGTAAAAAGGGCATCACATGCTCCAAGGCCTTTACGAAAACCAAATTGCAATCTAGGGAACAGATGATTACCTTCAGCAAACGTATTAAGACGATTTGCCAAAAGATGTTCAAACACTTAAGATAATATGGGAGTTATGGATATTTGGCAGTAATCAGTTGGACGTGAGCTACTGCAAACAGATTTACATAGTGGAGTAACATTACCAATTCTCCATCAAGTGCGAAAAGCTCGTCTTCTTACTAACTTGCGCAAAATAACAGATAACTTTGGTGATAAGAAATCTGCAGTCTTTATAAAAAAAAAAAAAAATACCATTTGGATCTACACCTCCATAAGCATTTAATTCCATCAACAGAGCTTTAGTTTCACGAAATCAGAAAGCTAAACTGCTTAGTAGAGCCTCATGAAAACAGGAATAAGGAAGTTGAATTTCTCATCACTATGCTTACTGTCAAACGCATCAACCAAAAGCGTTGCCTTTTCCTTTGGACAGTGGGTGACTAAGCCATCTAGTTTAAGTAAAGGAGGAACTGTTGCATCTACACCAAAGGGTGCAGATTTAAAGGTAGCCCACCACTTATGTTCCTGGGTTGTACTGGAAAGGGTTTCTTTTATGGTTAGATTGTATTCTTTTTCAGTTGAAGCATAAACTCTCTGAGCAAAAGCTCTTAGCTGAGTATGATTATTCCAGGTCAAATCTCATCTGTTACCCTTCCAAAGATGATAGGCCTCCTGCTTCTCCAAATAAGCACGTTTACAATCATCATTAAACCACAGTTCGTCCTTCAATCAGTACCTCAGCACACGAGAATGGATATGCCTATCAATTATCTTAACTAGATTAACATTCAAAAGGGCAACAGGATCAACACTACTATACAATTGTGACCAGTTCAATCCCAAAAGATCATGCAAAATCCCATTCCAGTCTGCTTGAGATTTCATAAAAATCTTACAAGAGTATGATAAATCAGGGACAGGCTGCTCAGTCTTCATTGATAAGGAAATCAATGCATGATCAGATGTCCCGAGTGGAGAACCAACATTACTTGTTATAACGCCAGGGGAGCCAGTGCATACAAGGTCCAAGCAGTTTCCAGACCTCTGAGTAGCTTCACTTATGATTTGCTCACAGCCTGATTGCGAGGCAAAGTCTAAAGCTCTCAAGCCATGGCGATCGGTAGGAGAAACTGAACTTAACCATTCTCTATGGTGAGCATTGAAATCACCAACAAAGAGAAAAGAGGCCTTTCTATTATCTCCTTGTATCCTAGTCATAATGGTAAGAAGACAATCAGAGAAAGAATCATCCATGCCAGGATTTTGGTAGATTGAACACAAATAGAAGTTTTCATGCCTATCGCGAACTTTTATTACCTGAATATCCTGACATCCATATTCGTAGCAGGACTTATGAGAAGCAGGGTACTCAGTTCTAATATATACCGCCATTCCCCTTGCCCCAGGGATGGCATCACGTTTCAACATTATTAGCTTCTTGAAACCAGTTATGAAGATCTCATATGAGTGCATCATATTAGAAACTAAAGTTTCTGAGCACAAAAGAATGTCACTGTCTGGACGCAACTGAAAATTCTTGAATATTTGCATGAAGATCACGAATATTGCAATAAAGTAGACGACATTGACGAAATCTAGGACGTACTGGTCCCGGATTTGACTCTATGTCTCCAGAGAATATAAGAATTAATGGCAATAATAAAGATACATAATACCTAACAACTAAATAACAAAAACAGTCTATTTTAAGGAAACATAAATAAAGTGATTGATCAAACCCATAGACTATAGAAAAAAAGTCGGAAAAACTGGCTCAAGGATAGCCACTTCAACTCAAGGGAGGATGGTAAGGTTAGTTCTGAGAAAAAATAGAATCAGATAAGGAAAAGACAACCTCTTGATAAACCACCAGGCATCCATGGCCCTTCTATTAAGCCTGCCCAACACACCATTTGAAAAAAAAAACAAGTGTTCGCGTGTTCCCTCTAAGACAAGAAGAAAACCTTCAGTAGTTGTGGTCTGGTGGTCGCCTGATTGGGATTTGAGCACCGCTCATTAGTTTCTTTAGTGGCTGTAACCTAACTATCCTTGTGATCTAAGAATGGAGAGGGGTTTGAGGAAGCCTAAATGTCTACCTGCTGAGTAATTAGCAGCCATTGCCTGACAATCCGTGGTGCTTACTTGACTGGAGAGGAGGCTTGGGCGCTGATTATATGGATAAATGTTCAGTCTCTACGGCATTGTCCTGCTTGCTAGGGTGATGTCGCTGCCCCTTTTCTCACCCATTCATGATCAGCCTTTAAACCTTGATATTTTACTTAAAGTGTAAATAAAACCTTTTAAGCAATTTTGTGAATTATCTACAACTGCTTTTAGGAAATTAAAGCCTTCGTCTCTGTTGTAATTGCGTACGAGTATTTTCAAACGTTCATTTACTTGAACATAAGTATTGTCATTTGTAGACATATTCATTCCAATGGCTCTATGTTATAATAAAATCCCATTACTCGCTTGTTCCTTTGGAGTTTTTTTTAAGTAATTTGGTAATAGTTGGATATTTCAACGATACATGTTTATTAAGATCGTTGTACCAGTCTTCTATGGATATTTCTGTTCATGGTAATTTGTCTTGCCTCATATCTATATCGAAATTGGTCTTCGTCCTCTGCCCATGTACTGTAGTTTGGAAGTAAACTAAGAATTCACCTTACTATTCATCAGCCTCTGCATTTACAGATTCAACGAAGTCATGGAACAAAGAGCAAACATCTTGCTGGGGTACAAATGTGAGGCCTTGTAGTTGTTTTGATTAGAAAAGAATTGTTTACATTTCTGTATCATACGATCGAACTTTTCGCCAAAGACACTATGCACAACGGAAGAAACATTCATAGTTACTATCTTCTGAGAACATTTTCTTAAAGCTCTATAGACCTGCCAGTCCAAAATTAACATGAATAAAAGAAACACTCTAAGTTCTATTTTATTTTTTTAACTGAATATTATACCATACGCCTCTTCATCACTCTTTTTTGTCAAACGGTATATCAACGGTAATGTTTTATTATCAGACATCAGTGCATGAATGGTATACAACTAAGTTCCAACAGGTGCACAGTCAAATAAACTGTCACAAAACCAATCCCATTTTTGTGCAACAATATCTAAATTTCTATCAGTGCCATGAATTTTCCTTTTGTAATCTTCATAAATTTCAAAATTTTCTTCTCATGTCAAAAAATCTAAATTCTTAATCCCTTCTTTAGCCGTCCTCCTATTTACTTTGTGTGAATGTATAGGATTTTTTTTTTTTGGGGGGGGGGGGGGGTGTTAGAGACACTGCAACACATAAACACATAGAGTTGAAACACTTGAGCGAAAATTGGACTTTTCCACTAATTGTCCTTTCCTTCAAATTGCCGATCTACCGGTTTGGATTTTAACCATATATATACAGTATATATATATATATATATATATATATATATATATATATATATATATATATATATATATATATATATATATATATATATATATATATTATCTATCTATCTATCTATCTATATATATATATATATATATATATATATATATATATATATATACACACACATATTTAATTGAACATATGCATTGTTGTTTCTAAAAATATATCCATTCCATTGCTCCATACTGTAAGGAAATTTCATTACTCGCCTGTTCCTTTGGAAGTTTTGAAGTAATTTGCGAATAGCCGGGTGTTTCAACGAAACGTGCTTGTGAGTGCATATATTTATTTTAGAGTGGGTGTGTGTGTGCTCGCGTATATTTTCTTGTGTGGATACTATTAGATTCCATCTTAATATATTCTTTCTAGCAATTGTAACTTTGATATTTAGACATTTTACCTACGTTTATTCGATTACTCCTTTCGACCAGTTTTCCTGTGACAAGTAGACTGTTCGACTAATTGTCTTTTCGACAAATTATCTTTGACCAATTATCAGTCAACCAATTCTTTTTCGAACAGCCGTCAGGCTACCATGACATCTGCGTAAACTAATTAATCTTATGAATTAGGTAATTCATTAATTTGCTTTGAATTCACCAGTTTGCTGTCATGTATTTGAGAATATAATTTGT
>NC_090725.1:195300292-195317792 GCF_036898095.1 Palaemon carinicauda
TGAGCCACCCAGGAGGATTGATCGATTTCCCTTTAGCATTGAAACAGGGCAGGCACTGCCGATCAGGTCAAGGCCTTATAAAGTAACAATTCATATCCAGGGAGATATAGAAAGTGAAATTAATAAATTAAGGGAACAAGGGATTATCGAGGAGAGTGAATCCCCCTAGGCTTCTCCAATTGTAGCTGTTAGGAAAAAGGATGGCTCTGTAAGATTGTGTGTTGATTATAGGAAGTTGTATGCAGTCACTAAGATAATGCATTTCTATTGCCCACGATCGAAGAATTACTTGTGAAGGTACGGGATAGTAAATATTTTAACACTGCTGATTGAAAATCTGGATACTATCAAATACCCATTCAGGAAGACAGTTAATTTAAAACAGCATTTATAGCTAACAATCAACTATTTGAGTTTAATTTTCTTCCTTTCGGTGTTAAAAATGCTCCAAGTCATTTTTCTAGAGTAATGATGGCGGCTTTGTCTCCCTTAATTGGCCATAATGTTCTTGTTTATTTAGACAATCTCAAAATTACAGGGAAAACGGCCGAAGAGCATAATAATAATATTCGTAAAGTTTTAGAAGCATTACGATGTAATGGTATGAAAATAATTTTGTCAAAGTGTAAATTTTTCTGTAAACATGTCAAATTTTTAGGTCACAAAATAACCCCAGAAGGTATCCAACCCTGCCCAAGTAAAGTAGCGGCTATTAGAGATTTCCCCAGGCCATGTAACTCTAAGGAAGTAGCTGGGTTCTTTGAGCTCGCTGGTATTACCGTAAATTCATAAGAGGTTTTGTAAAGATAGCGAGACCCTTAAAAGATTTAAGAAACAAAAAGTAATAAATTGAGGAATGGAAGAAGAAAGGGCCTTTAACCATTTAAAAGCTGCCTTAACTAGCAATGACTTACTCGCATATCCTAGATTTGATCACCTGTTTTTAGTGACAACAGATGCGAGTAGCATCTTTGATAAAGATAGAGAGCGACCCATTTGTTTTGCTTCCTGGGCATAAAAAGGGGCAAAAAAGAATTATAGTACGTTCGATCGAGAGACTTTGGCTCTTCTTTGGGTTCAAGACAGCCATCGGTTCTTTTTATTAGATCAGTCAATTGAGTTGCAAAGTAATCATCACCCATTACGTGACCTCTTTTTCAAAGGGGAGTTGACCTCTCGACAAGTGAGATGGATTTAGAGATTGTTAGAGTTTAATATAAAGGGTTTTCACCACATAGAAGGTAAAGGTAACAAGGTAGCTGATGCTGTCTCTAGAGGCGCAGTAACAGGAGTAACTACTAGGGCACAAAAGAGGAACGAAGAACGTAACCATAATATTAAAGACCCCATCGAAATAGAGAAAATAGAGAGTGTGATGTGAATTCTCCCGATGAGCATTCAGAATACAGGAGCAGAGAGAGAGGAGAGAGAGAGAGAGGGAGAGAGTTACAGATATTAGGGAGAGAGAGAGAGATATGAGCAGTGAAGGTAAATATAAGTGGGTGGCCGAGGACATGACCAGGGGTGTCCAGAATGAATGCTCTGATGATGCAGGTTTGATTGACTTGGGCGGTTGGGACATAAAAGAAGTCCGAAAGAGACAAAAAAAAAAAAAAAACGAATGGAAGGAAAGAGTGCGAGCAGTGATTAAAGGGGAATCGAAGAGTTATCCATCGTTTCTGAATGTGCCTCAAAAGAATTTTTTTTATAGAAATTGATATCTTATATTGTGTTTACCAGAAGAGGGGAGAGGAATTTTGTGCACGGGAGGTACTTCCTCCCTCTTCAATTAATCGAGCCATCCACATTTTATATGCAAGTGCGTATGCAGGGCATTTAAGGATTGATAGAACATTAAGGAGAGCACGTGAATCCTTCTTTTGGTTAGGACTGAAAATATCTATAGAGAACTATAAAAAAAGGTTGTTATGCTTGTAACTGTTTCAAAGAACATAAAAACACTCTACCGGAAGCCAGAAAGTGGCCTGTGATTCCAATTAAATTTTATAGGGTGCATATGGATGTGGTAGGACCATTTCCTACTGGTTACCACAACATAAGTATATGTGTATTTGTGGATACATTTTCTCGGTACCCTCATACCTACGCAATGTTGGATGAATTGACAAATTCATTTGCCCAGGTGCTGTGCTCTTCCATCACCAGGTTTGGTTGCCCGAAAATATTGATAAGTGATAATGGTCTTGAGTTTATAAATAAGGTGGTGAAATCGGTCACGGACTTGATGAAAATTGAATACTTTTCAGTTGCTTATTTAGATTTTGTTGCGTATATTTATACATGCAATATTAATTTTTATTATTTTTGTGAAGATGTGTTATTACTTGGGGGGTGATTTCTATATATATATATATATATATATATATATATATATATATATATATATATACATATATATATATATATATATATATATATATACATATATATATATATATATATATATATATATATATATTATATATAATATATATATATATATATATATATATATATATATATATATATATATATATATATATATAGATATGTATATACTGTATATATATAAATATATGCATATATATATATATATATATATATATATATATAAATATGTATATATATATTATATATATATAATATATATATATATATATATATAAATATGTATATATATGTATATATTTACATATATTATCTATACATACACGCACACACACACACACACATATATATATATATATATATATATTTACATATATTGTCTATACATACACGCACACACACACACACACACACACATATATATATATATATATATATATTTATTTATTTATAAAGGGCAGGTGAGTTATCCCGAGTGTATTGGCCTAGATATAGTAATCCATTCGAAGGCCTTTCTAGGAAACGTGTTAAATATCTTGGCATCCCGAGCAATATTATGAAAGTAAAGTGCCACTTTCTCTAAAAAAGAAAGATATTTTATTTGATGGTCCTACCAGTTTTAACTTATGCATCAGAAACTTGGAGCCTTACTGAAACCTTAGAACATAAACTAGACAACACTCAATGTGCAATGGAAAGGATAATTATATGGGTAACGTGTCTCAGAATAAAAAGCAAAATGGATACAAGAGCCAACTGAAGAGGAGGATATTTTGAAAACGTGGAAGAAAAAGAAATGGTCATGTGCAGGACATATAATGAAATTGACAAATAATAGAAGGACATTAAAAATAATGCAAGTGGAAGGGCATGTTTGAGGTCTTTGCTCTGAATTGGACTAATAACAGATGATGATGATGATAATATATGAATCAGCTAATGAAAAACTCAACAGAGTATCTATAGAGTATAAGAAATCTTTCGATTTTGTCAAACCTTCAGCAGTAATGAAAGCCCTTCAATGACAAGAAATTATGGCATATTAGAACACTTCAAGATATTCATAAAGGAAGTATATCAATCCTAAGACTACATAAAGATAATGAGGAAATTTTGATGGAGAAAGGAGTTAGACAGGGAGATCCATCTCTACTAAATTATTCATAGCATGATTAGAAGAAATTTTTCAAAATTTAGATTAGGAAAATGTATTAATTATTAGTAATTGGGACTATTTTAACAATTTAAGAATTGCAGATGGCATAGTTCTGTTTAGTAAATCATAGAAGGAATTATAAAAGAGAATAGGAGGTTTGAATACAGAAAGCAGAGAGTTATGACAGAAAATAAATATGAGTTAAATTAAGATAATGTTCAATAAAACTGCAGAGAGGGAACAAACTAAGGTTATTGACAAACCTCCAGAGTTTGTTAATGGATACACGTACTTAGGACAGTCAGTAAGTTAGTGTTTCTCCAGGACATGAGACCAGCATTAAAAGAATAATAAGCATGGGATGGAAAGCCTTTAATAAAGAAAATGATATTATGAAATGTAAAGTGTCAAATTTTCTGAGAAAAAAAAAATATTTAATGAGATGGTCCTACCAGTATCAACTCATGCATCAGAAACTTGAAACGAGCCTGGGGTCCATGTACTCCTTGGGGTCTGCAAAAATAATACAAGGTTTAAAGGTTTAAAGGCCGGTCATAGATGGTAGAGGCAAGGGACAGTGACATTACACTAGTAAGCAGGACAATGAAAATATAATTTATAGATAAAAAACGGCTAAATTAAAAAGTGCAATGTGTAATGAACTAAGTAATTTATGATAATTATATTAGTTATATTCAAAGATTTGTTTACTTATCAATATCTCTTGATTTCAAGGAGTAGGCATAAGCATAAGAAAAATGATAAGGATAGTGAGGTGGGGAATATGGGGAGAGGAAGAGTACCCCTGGATACAATCCACTTTATAGCTCGACGGCAGGAACTCGAGATGGAGAGGAATAAGGAAAAGGGAGAAAGGGAAGTACCGGAGAAGAAAAAAAAGAGAGGGGCAGACCCTCGTCTTATGTTGGATAAGTTTTAGGAGCCACCTGAAAGTACAGGCGAGTAAGGTTAAAAAAAAAAAAAAAAGACAAGCAGGAAGTGGAGGGTTTTTTTGGTTCTCGCACTGTCTAGCCCTGTTGCAAGGCGTATGTCTGTCTGCACACTATTTGATAGATGAAAAACTTATGATGGTTGAAAAAGTTATGATGTTTTTAATAATATATTAAAATTAACTGTTCAATTAAAGTTTTTTATTTTATTCTTATTTTTAATCAGATCTTATATATCTGGGCCTGGGAGGATCACAATTGACCTTAGGCTCTAACCTCCTCCACCAATTATGACCACGATTATGTTCAATAGTGAGATTCCTTGTGGGAGTGTATAGGTTGTCATCATCAATAGCTAATTTATTCCAGGTTTTCTGACCAAGCCTGTGGAACCTGACATTTAGAGGCTCCAACTCTGGAATGCTGATGCAATTCTTGTATTTTATTGTAATAGGGAGGTTCCTCTTTGTAGGCTCGCCTCAAAACCTTGTTTTGAATTGCCTGTATCTTACTTAATGAAGATTTGCTGAGTGCTCCAAATATCATGGCTGGATATTCTAATTTGTGGTCTTACTAATGATTTATATAATCTAAGTTGTGTTTTTGTTGACAAACCTTGGAACCTTTTTAATCTATTGTGAGTCAGCCTGGAAGCCGTTATTTTCACCTTCACATGAGGGAGGATGCCAGATTTTTTAATGTTTCACCCAACTATTAGTATTTTCTGTTCAAATGGAATTGTAACGTTATTTATTGTAATATCTGCGGGATTGCGAGCTGATATTGAGAGAAGCTGAAATTTTTCATATATGTGGCTATTTTCCATTTCTTTTCATTGTTATTAGTTTTTTGTATTTCCTGGGCAGTTTTTCTCCGTAGCAATGGTTTATTTTTGGTAGGGTAGGTTATTACTTGGGTGTGATCGTCTGCAAACATGATTTCAAGGCAACCTTGTATAGGAGGAGTGGCATCTTTGATATAAAAGTTTTATAGTGAAAGGATGATGATACTACCCTGAGGAACTCCTGACAGTAACTGAAACTCTGGTCCTATATACTCTTTTATCTCAATCATGGCCACTTGGTTGTCTAGAAAATTGCACAACAACCTGGTTGCTAAATCTGGTAATTGAGCTTCTAAGAGCTTGTATTTTAAACTCTCATGCCATACCTTATCAAAAGCTCGGCTGACATCTCTAGAGATTAGGTTACAACCACATCCAAGCCTTTTCTTGACTGCTATGAATTCATATAGCCTGGCTAATGCAAGCTGAGTACCCTTGCCCTAGGCCAATCCATATTGATTGATATTTGTAAGCAAATTATCGTCAAGGAATTCGTCAAACCTTACTTTTATGATTTTTTCAAGAATCTCACCGGGCGTCTCTAATAGGGATATGGGTTGCTAGTTGGAAACTGAGGAGAGAACTTTACCCTTTTTTCCGCACGAATGGAAGTAATGCCCTCTTAAAAAACACCCAGACACGCATACTCATAGTTTCATTAAAGATGTTTTTAAGAAAGGCGAGCATTGAGTTGGGTAGATTTTTAAGGATAATTTTGCTTACTTTAGAGTGGCCTGGAGCCGTTTTTAAAACTTTTGATTACTTTGATGATATCTTGGAGTTGGATTGGTTTGAGATATGGGTCTTCTTCTTCCTGAGGCTAAACTAACTAGTTCAGCTTTTCGATCTCGTGAAATTAAAGCTCTGTTGATGGACCCTGATGCTTATGGAGGTGTAAATCCAAATGATATTTTTCCTTTAATTTTTATAAAGACTGCAGATTTCTTAGCTCCAAAGTTATCTGTTATTTTGCGTAAGCTAGCAAGGACAGGAGCTTTTAGCACCTGTTGGAGAATTAGTAATGTTACTCCTCTATGTAAATGTGTTTGTGGTAGCTCAAGTCCAACTGATTACCCCCCAATTTCCATAACTCCCATATTATCTAAAGTTTTTGAAAGTCTTCTGGCAAAACGTCTTAATAGGTTTGCTGAAAGTAGTCATTTATTCCCTAATTTACAATTTGGTTTTCGTAAAGGCCTTGGAGAATGTGATGCCCTTTTTACAATCTACAATGATGTAAAGATATCCCTTGATTGTGGTCAGGAAGTTCGTATGATTGGCCATGATTTTAGTGCTGCCTTTGACTGTGTTAATCATGAGGCCCTAGTTTTCAAACTCAAATAGTTGGGAGTGGGTGGATCGTTTCTTTGCATTATTACAGATTTTTTATGTAATAGATCTCAAAGAGTTGCTGTTGAAGGGCCCCAGAGTAAGTACAGGAATGTGATATCTGGTGTTCCACAGGGTAGTGTTCTTGGCCCATTACTTTTCATACTATATACACATGACATGTGGAGCAGCCTAGAAAACAAGCTTGTTGCATATGCAAATGATGCTACTCACTTTGCATCAATTCCATATCCTAAATGTAGGTCTGGGGTTGCTGAATCCCTTAACAGAGATCTGGCTAAAATTAGTGCATGGTGCAAATTATGGAGTATGAAGTTGAATCCTAACAAAACTCAATGTATGATTGTAAGTAGGTCAAGGACAGTGGCTCCTCAACATCCGGATCTCCGTATTGATAATGTTTCTTTAACTTTGTATGACTTTTAACATTTTAGGTGTGATTCTCGACAGAAAATTTACTTCTGAGAAACACATTAAGTCTGTGTTTTCCTCTATTTTACAAAAAAAAAAGGCTTATTGAGAGAGTCTTTCAAAATTTTCGGTGATCAATCTATTCTGAAGAAGTGCTTTAATTCTTTCATTCTGCCTTGTTTTGAGTATTGTTCTCCTGTCTGGTCTTCAGCTGCTGATTCTCATCTTAATTTGTTGGACAGAAACTTGCAGTTGATTAAATTTCTTATTCCTACGCTACATATTAATCTTTGGCACGGTCGTTCAATTAGTTCATTATGCATGTTGCATAAGATTTTTCACAATTCTGACCATCCTTTACATTCAGATCTTGCAAAATTCCATCCTGTTCATAATACTAAGCAGGCAGTTGCTTTTAATAGCCAGGCCTTCTCCATCATAGGGCTCAATACTACACAGTATTCTAGAAGTTTTATTCAAGCTGTGACTAAGCTGTGGAATGATCTTCCTAATCGGGTAATTGAATCAGTAGAACTTCAAAAGTTCAAAGTTGCAGTAAATGTTTTTATGTTGAACACGCTGACATGAGTCTTTTTATACTTTATATATGACATATCTGTTTTGACGTTGTTGCTGTTTGTAGAATGATTTATTGTTCATTTGTTCTCATCATTCCCTTGTTTCCTTTCCTCACTTGGTTATTTTTCCCTGTTAGAGTCTTTGGGCTTATAGCATCTTACTTTCCCAACTACGGTTTTGTCGTGGCTAATAATAATAATAATAATAATAATAATAATAATAATAATAATAATAATAATAATAATAACAACAACAATAATAATAATAATGATAATAATAGCCTCACAAGGTATTATGCGATCAGTATGTTCACGGATTGTCTCAGTGACACGTTCCTCATGTTGTTGGTCACACGTTCTATTCTCTATTGGATTTATTTTTAAAATTTTAGACCAGAAGTCTCTGAAAATCACCTCCTGATCTTAGAGTGAAAGATTTTGACATTGTTATGAAGGATGTAGGCTATGGGTTGAGAAGCTGAACCTAAAAGATTTCTGATCATTCTCCAAAATTTTCCTGGGTCTTTATATAAGTCTTCACATTTATTGAGAAGAGTATCCCAAGTTGTGTTAGTGAGTTCAATAGATTCTATTTTGATTCGTTCTTGTATATTGTGAATATATTCTAAAAGTTGATGTGTTGGACCTTAGTTATTAATCAAATCCAGGGCTTGTTTATAACGAATCTGTGGCAGTTTGAGATAATCAGATTCTTTAGAGTAAGGCATGATCCCTTAGGTTTTGAAGTGTATATGAAGTTCTGAGGTTTCTTTGATTTTTCCATACCAAAAAGTTATTTTCTCGTCTATATAGGATTTATTCTTTAAGATGTTATCAGGTAGAGAGAGTCATCGAGTGTGTCCTTACAACGTTCCTAATTGGCATTGTTGATATCGAGTGCAGGCCTAGGGACTAACAATATGGGTCTCACAATAAGTTTTAGAATAACAGGACGATGATCTGATGTGGTTAAGGGGCCTTGGGTAATTGAATAATTGAAAATATGAAATCTATTAGAGAGAAGAATATCAGGCCTTCTAGAGGCTCTTCTTTTAAAATATGTATCAAAATCTGGTCCTAGAAACCTAATGATGTTCCTTTTCATTAGTTCATGAATTAGGGTCTTCTAGGGTTTGCTCTATTATAGCCAAGGGCTGGGTGAATTGCGCTGAGATCGGCTAGCAGATATACGGGGATATTGCGTCTCAATAAGGAGATTATATCTTGTTATGGAACTACTGGGTTCCTTGGAAGTAGGTAAGTTGATGCAACTATTACTTGTCCCCGTACAGTCAGTAGCTCAACTACAATCAAATCATGATTGGAACCATTTATTGATTCAGCTGAAATATCTCGTCTTACTGCTATTGCTCTTTCGGCATTTTGCTCACCAGAGGTGTTACACAGTAAAACATTGTACTTCCAGATCTTAATACGTGAGGAATTTGGAATCCCTGTTAAGTTGAGAAGCATGAGGTGAGGGAAGAGTGAGGAGTAAATATTGTGAAGTTCCTTGCTTCGGAAGAGTGTCCACTTTAAAACAATAGGTTGAATTACTGTGAGCATGTCCATTATGGTGCCTATCCTTTGGTTAAGTCAAAGAATCCTGATTTTAGCCTCTGAAATTCCTTGGCATTCATCCTCGCAATCTTGGAACTGAATTTATCCAGTTCTTTAGAGTCATCATTCATAAATATTACGACTGTATTGTTATAAAATTTTTATGTGAAGATATATTTAATTGTTTTGCTTAAAATAATCGTCCTCTTGATGGTATCATGAGTTGCAGATTTTTTTTGGGGGGCGGTTTGCTGAATTGATTGACGTGTAAAGTCTTAGTCCAGTTTTTGGTTTTTTGACTGTTTAATAGAGGGAGGGGCTGTGAGAGCAGTGGCTCCTTGTAGTTCAGTTTCTGCAGGAACAGATGTTGAGGATGAAGCTTGAGGTTGATGTGGAGGTTGCTTTTTTGCAGGATTGGATGGCTCTTCGATATCAGAGTCGAAGTCGCTAAGAATCCTTTTCTTATTAACCTCATCAGTTGTCAAGGTTTGTTGAGAGCTGTTGTCATTTAGGATACTAGTTTTTAGCATCGCCGATACTTTTTTGGCCAAATTGATGGCCTCTGTGGGGATTTTTACTAAAGGAAGTCTATTATCTTTGTAGAAATGGTCAACCATAGATTGAAAAGTGCCTGGTTTGACTGCTTCACTCAGATTGTCCATGATTATTGCCATATTCATAACTGTTGATTGATGGAGAGTAATGTTGTTGAAGTTAGGTTGAGCAGAGGTGCTTGAAACATTAGGGGCTGAGGATTCAGCAAAAGACTTGTTAGACACAGTGTGGGATTGGTGGTTCCTAAGTCTTTGCCTGATCCTTGACTATTATTTTCCTTGCTGGGCATCTTGCTTCTATAGTTGGATGATCATCTCTGGATGTGATGCACTTATGATTATTTTGATTGGTTCAGTCGTTTCAATAGTGGTTCTCAGAGGCACATATTGAACAAATTTTGTATGTTGATGGTTTTGCACAGTCCTTTTCTGTATGATCATATTTGTAGCATCTCATGCATTGAGATAGAGACATAAAAGTCCTGAGTTAGGAATCTATGGGGGAAGGATTGGCCTGAGATGATAAGTCCTTTGGTGAGGCAGTCTTTCACAATTTGAACTGTTTCCAGTTTAACCCCAAAGGTGCCTTTAGTTGATGGCCGTTTGATTACTTTAGTTACATTAACCCTATTTTGTTGTTCAATTTCATGCTTTTCTTCTTCTTATTGACTGTAAACTATACTGTCTACCTGTGTTATAACCAAGGTCCGTAAGGCATTCAGATGATGGGGTGTCCAGGACTTCAAATTTTTTCTAATGGAATGCTTCCTTAGTTTTAGGGGGGATGATCTTTTCAATTGTTGCTTCATCTGCTACAGCTAAATAGCAGTTATTTTACTTTGTTAATTTATCTATGAAGCACGAATTATCCTGTAGGATACTTCATATTGTCTGAAGATGAGATTCACTATCAGGTCCCTGACTAGTGTCTTTGATATTCACTTTCCCCATTTTTCCAAAGGAGAGTCAGATCTGAATATTTAAAGAATTTTAATGACACTTTATGAATATTCATGAAAAACAGTCTACGGGAGTTGCTGTGTTTATTAAAAAAAAAAAGTCTACGGGATTGCACAGCTATTTCGAGAAAAATGAAATTTTGATTTTTAAGAAAATTGTGATGGAGAGACGTGAGATGATTTTTGAAAGGGGCTTTTGTTGGAGAGCCTATTACTTTTTAACAAAACCTCAAAATATCTTGAGTATTTCAGTTATTAAGGGCGATAGAACAAAAAACTTTTGAATTATATAAAGTAAGAATAAAAGATGTTAAGAGTCACTTTCTGGGAAGGCAGTGACTTATCCCTAGCCCCTATCCTATGTAGGCACTACTGAAGGAGTAGGAGCCTAAACGATGTAGCACTCCATGTGCCCCCAGAGAGTTTTAGGACCACAAAGGCAACTGGGGGGGGAAAAGGGCTACTGATGGTGTTAGTAGATGAAGATCTTTGGCACGGTCGTTCAATTAGTTCATTATGCATGTTGCATAAGATTTTTCACAATTCTGACCATCCTTTACATTCGGATCTTGCAAAATTCCATCCTGTTCATAATACTAGGCAGGCAGTTGATTTTAATAGCCAGGCCTTCTCCATCATAGGGCTCAATACTTCACAGTATTCTAGAAGTTTTATTCAAGCTGTGACTAAGCTGTGGAATGATCTTCCTAATCGGGTAGTGACTTATCCCTAGCCCCTATCCTATGTAGGCACTACTGAAGGAGTAGGAGCCTAAACGATGTAGCACTCCATGTGCCCCCAGAGAGTTTTAGGACTACAAAGGCAACTGGGGGGAAAAAGGGCTACTGATGTTGTTAGTAGATGAAGAGTTTCGTGGAGCAGAGAGACAGAGTAGTACTTAGAGGTATAGGGCAGGAGGGTTGGGTGGGGATGGGAGGGAGAGGATAAGGATGAAGGTATGGGTTGGGGGAATGGCCAAGAGAAAGCTGTCTCTTGAGAACTGCTGCTGGGGGAGGAGGTCCTATCCAAGCTTCAAGTTGTAGCTTCAATGATGGCTGCCAGCAGATGCAAGGAGAGGTCTGTTCCCATTGACTTCCAGAAATGTGAATGTGGACTGGTGTGGAAATATTGTAGGAAACTAAGCCTCTGGTTGTAGTTGAACTTTTTCAATACAGCTGATCTGGAATCTTTAACTATCTCTTCCATAAAGTTCCCTTTATTCTAAATTACAGAATCTAAATTATAAAAGAAAATGAAAAGGAAATTCCCGGGATTTTAAATCAAATCCCCGGACCATAAATTGGGCTGAATATGTCTGGGATCACATGATATCAAGATCCTATGATAGACACCCTAAACTGCAGGCTCTTGATTCACGTCCAGAAGGAGCAGGATCGAGCTCCAACAATATCTTGCCGAACAAAATATAGGGTTGGTTTGAAAAGTTTGGACTGACAATCATACGGACATTCAATGATTGGAGAATTCCTTAGTATTAGCAAAATTAGATAGAGCAATTTGTTTTTCTGTATTTCTACTTTTATTTTGACTAATTCATTATCATTTTTAGTAATCTAGCAAGAAGAGATAGTTGTTTAGTTAACCAAGTCGTCATGTTAACTTGATAAAACTAATAATATTCAGGGGGGCCGTGAGAAAACTTATTTCAATAAAAGGGGTCCTCAGTAGTGAGAAGGCTGAGAATCACTGCCTTAACAACATGAGCTAGTTATCACTTAAATAGCTATGGAAAGAATAATGAGGGGAATAACACTATGAGACAATAAAGGAGCATCATAAATACGAGATCAAACTAAATTAGAGGTTATTCTAACATGTAGAAAAAATAAATGAACCTGGGCAGGACATACGATGAGAATGCCATATAATGAATGTACATTAAGAATAACAGAAAAGGTCGCATCTCTAGAATCGCTGCTGCTTTTGAAAAAAAACAAATCATCAGCAATTTACCTTCTTCAAAACACACGTTTGTTTGTCGACGAAGACTCCTCAAGGCCTATTCCACTATCGCCGGTGAACAGAAATGCCTGAAAGTTACTTTCCATATGCCTTTCTTCATATCTAGCCATTTCCTTTCTTCTCTCAGCGATTTTTAAAGCCTTTTTTTCGGTTCCAGGAATGTTAAAAATGCATAAAAACACATCAACATAACTCAATATGATTGTCAAACACTGTAACGTAATAAAATAGGGTTATCACATTGCCTTTCCAATTTCAAGCCACCGAAAATCACAACGATTTTTAGTACACATTATGTAATCTGTGTAACGTTCATTCTTATTTCTATCAGTTATTGGCTTGTGTCCTTTGCCAGGAATGTCCGTATGGTTCTTAGATCCTATGGCAGAACGATTTGGAAATCAAATTTTAGCGACAGAATTTACACACACACACACACACACACATATATATATATATATATATATACATATATATATATATATATATATGTATATATATACATATATATGTATATATATATATATATGTATATACTTATTTATGTATATATATATATATATATATACTTATTTATGTATATATATATATGTATATATATATATATATATACTTATTTATGTGTATATATATATATGTATATATATATATATATATATATACAGTATATATATATATATATATATATTGTACCAACCGTATATCACACGATCGTACATAGTAACAACATTCCATTTTGTGCATATATTATGCTTGTATTTTTGCTCTCCCCTCGCACTAAAAAGAACCTGAAATAACTATATGTTTTTCTCACCGTTAACTGTTAACTGGTGTGGTATCAGTTGAACAGGAAATTTCCCATTGCATTGAACCTGAAATAATGTGTCTGTTTTTCTCACCGTTAACTGTTAACCGGTACGGTGTCAGTTGAACAAGAAATTTCCTGTTGCAGTGAGTTTTTGTATATAAAGGCGAGTGTCTGTAATAAAGTTACTCAGTTCTTTCATCCTGTCTTTGAGTCACAACCTTCTCTCGGCTCGCCACATTGGTGACACTGGAAGTCGAATCGCTCCACCCGCCTTCCACACCCCCTCGCCCCTCCATCGTTGGTACTATGGCAGACTCTACGGAAGTTGGCACTGCGGCTGCCCCATTGAAACTTTCATCATTCGCCAGCGGAGAGGCGTTTGCTTGGTTGCAGCACGCAGATCTCCAGTTTCGCATCAAGGGGGTGACTCGCTCAATCACCAAAGCAGATTATGTTCTCACGGCGATGCCCAAGGATAGCTTCCCGGAAATATCCGTCTGGCTTTGTGATCAAGGAGACACCCCAATACTTTCTGCAGCAGTACTCGCCGTCGCCAGCCGCCCGTATAGCAAAGCTTTTTCAGCTCTCTCAACATCCGTTGAGGGACCAAAGGGCTTCGCTCGCCCTCAGGGAAATGACCAGTATCGCTCGCCTGCAACCCACCGCAGACGGCTTTCCTCGTGAGGTGAACCTACTTCGTGCCCTTTGGATACGCCGTTTACCCGAACATGTACGTGCTGCCATACCCTATGTCGATAGTTTACCAATAAAGACCTTAATGACCAAAGCCGACACCCTTATGGACAGCCATTTCAAGACCTCCATCAACGCCTCCACTTCTGATGAAGAGGACGCCTATTCAATGTTAATTGAAGCTGACGTGAATGCCATAGGACATACATGCCTACCCCGTAACGTGCTGAAGTGGCGACAAAGCCACCCACCACCCACCACTCGCTCGCGCCCCAACCAACGACATCTACAGCCACTTACTGCCTCCCATCTGCCTCAGTTTTGCTACTATCACACGAGATTCGGGGCAACAGCGAAGAAATGTGCCATGGATTGTCAGTGGCCAAAAAACGTGTAAGTAGGCCATCGCTCGTGGTGTTGGCCTCCTGTGTTTCTAATCTTTCCTTTTTACAGGATGCAGGAATGGGCGTGCGATTTTTGGTAGACACGGGTGCTTGTCGTTCTCTTTTGCAAAGGGAACTCTTCAGGACACGACGTAGCCTGTCTACGTCTGCCGACGTCTGCTTGGTAGCTGCCAACGGATCTGCGATACCCAAATAGCCTACGGTTAAGAGAATCTCACATTATCGTTTGGAAATGATAAATTTAATTGGAAGTTTCTCGTTGCTGACGTCACATTGCCAATCCTCGGTGCATATTTCCTCTCTCATTTCCACCTTTTAATAGTTGTCGCCCACCGGCGATTGGTCAACGCAGACTCGTACTTGTTGACACCTCTTCAACCCGCCCCTCCAACCTCGCTCTCCACATCAACACACCCACGGATGCCTACGCCTACCTCCTCACGTCGTACCCGGAACCTTTCCATCCAGAACTTCGCCAAACGCCAACGGCTCCTGCCAAGCACGGTATTTATCACCATATAAAGATGATGGGACTCCCAGTCTTTGCAAAATTCAGACGTCTGGCACCAGAACGATTGGCAGTGGCCAAACAGACGTTCGCCGAAATGGAGGATATGGGCCTTTGCCAAAAGGCCTCCAGCCCATGGTCGTCACCCTTACAATTCATTCTGAAGAAAGACGGTTCCCTCCGTCCATCCAGGGATTACAAGCGCCTGAACATGCAAATAGAACCGGATCACTACCTCCTCCCAAACATCGCCGACGTGACCTCCTACCTGCACAAAGCGAAGGTTTTCTCTACGCTCGACCTCCTGCAGGGGTATTATCAGGGGCCTATGAACCCAGAAGACATCCCCAAGACCGCCATCACCACTCCGTTTGGTACATACACCTTCAATTAATCCTGTTTTGGCCTTCCTAATGCTGGAGCCACGTTTCAACATCTCATGGATGGCATCTTAGGGGACCTCCCTTTCTGTGTATGTTATGTGGACGACATACTTGTGTTCTCCTCCTCAAAAGAGGAACACCTCCGTCACCTGCACATCGTGCTCGACCGCCTGCAACAAAACAGCCTTGTAGTCCGGTTGACAAGTGTACCTTTGGCGCCAACGAAGTGTCGTTATTAGGGCACCGCATCACTCCCGAAGGAGTCCATCCCCTCCCTGAGAACGTACCAGCCGTTCAGGACTTCCCCGCGCCCTCAACCGTCAAAGCTCTGCAGGAATTCTTGGGCATGATCAACTATTATCACCGTTTTTTGCCAGGCATTGCTGCCACTCTTGCTCCCCTCTACGCCTCCCTCAAGGGCAACCCAAAGGACCTGAAGTGGGGTCCCCTTCAAGGAGCGGCCTTCTGCAATGCAAAGAAGGCCCTATCAAATTAACCGCTGCGGTTCTCACTTTTCCTATCCCACATGCCCCTCTCCTTCTCTCCACCGATGCCAGTGACGTTGCTATTGGTGCACTACTCAAGCAGGTGGTCAATGGCTCGCCCCGCCCAGGGGTTCTTCTTCAGCAGAAAACTGTCCAAGGCAGAATCGGGTTATTCTACCTTCGATCGCGAATTGCTGGCGGTGCTTGGCTGTCCGTCACTTTCGCCATTTCTTAGAAGGTATGCCCTTCGTCATTCACACAGACCACATGCCTCTGGTGCATGCCTTCACTCGACAGTCTGACGCCTGGTCCGCCCGTCAACGCTGACATCTCTCCGCCGTGGCTGAATACAATTGCACCCTTCGATACGTCCCTGCGAAAATGAATCTCGTTGCTGATGCCCTGTCAAGAAACATGTTGGCTGCTGTTCAACTGGGATTGGATTACTACGCCTTGGCTGAAGCCCAATGACCGGATCCTACACGTTCCTCTGTTGGGAAGACTTCCCCGTCAAAGACGTCAGTCTTGGTAAACTGTGACCTTGGATTCATGCTCCCGTGCACCGACAGGTGTTTGATTTCATTCACGGCCTTTCTTATCCCTCGTGCCGTTCTACTGCACAGCTGCTGAAGATGAAGTTTATTTGGCATGGCATTTCTAAGGATGCTAAGGATTGGGTCCGCGCCTGTACTTCTTGCCAAACTTCCAAAGTACATCGACACACAGATTCAGGAGTGGGCACCCTTCCTCAACCTCAGCGTCGTTTCACACACATTCACGTCGACGTTGTAGGCCCCCTACCAGCATCACAAGGACATCGTTACCTGTTTACCGTCATCGACCGCTCCACTTGTTGGCCTGAAGCCTTTCCCATGGAAACTGCAACGTCCGCCTCATGTACATCTGCCTAACTCTCAGGATGGATTGCAAGATTTGGTATCCCTGAGCATATTACTTCTGACAGGGCTACCACTTTCACCTCTCTATTGTGGACTTCATTAGCGAATCTCCTAGGCATCACCCTACAACAGACAACTGCCTACAACCCCCCTGCCAATGGAATGGTTGAACGTTTTCATCGCACCCTCAAAGCAGCTTTGATGTCCCACTGCAAGGATTACAACTGGTTTACTCAGCTTCCTTGGGTCCTCCTTGGACTAATGACTACTCCTAAAGACGCCCTCGATGTCTCGGCAGCTGAAATGGTGTATGGCGACCCATTGTTCGTCCCTGCCGAATTTTTCCCCTCCACAACCTCCTCCGACGATCTCCAGCGCATACGTCACGTCGTAGAAAAATTTACTCCATGCCGTCAGACTTACAAGACCCTAGCGAAGCATCCCATACCGACAGTATTACACTCTGCAACGCACGTCATCCTGTGCAACGACACTAGCAAGCCACCGCTAACGCCCCCTTACACAGGCCCTTTCTTTGTGATCCGACGCAGTCTGAAAGCATTCCTACTAAACATTCGTGGCAAAGA
>NC_090725.1:195320292-195330292 GCF_036898095.1 Palaemon carinicauda
CCAAACAATCCAACCTAATAACAATGTTATACTAAGTTATGAATGTTTTCTTATATAGTAATACATACATATATATATATATATATATATATATATATATATATATATATATATATATATATATATATATATATATATATATATATAAACTATGATCTACAATACAAGGTCTTTGAAATTAAATTCCAATGAAATATTGGAAAAAAAATTTAAATCAGCGGTTACATTAGGAAAAATTTTGAAATCGAATCGCCTTAAGTTACATATAAAAATCAGGCTATATATCAGTTTAGTGAGATTTGTGTAACTATTTGGACAAGATTTATTAATTGACAATGAAAGAATCTCCAACAGATTTAGTATATTCGAGAACAAAACCCTCAGAAAAATATTGGGAGTTAAATAGCGGGACAGGATCAGAAATGAAACTATAAGAGAGATTACTCGAGTCCCATTTATGGATGAAATCATAGCGAGGGGTAGAAGGAAATATTTTGGGCATACTCTTCGTATTCCCCAAGAGAGATTACTTCACCAAACGTTTACCAGGGATCCAAAAGGCACTAGAACAGTTAGAACCCCCAGGACTACATAGCTGAGGACTATGAAGCATGAAGTAGGAGATGATGAATGGAGAAGTATTGAATTAAATGCTCAAGACAGAAACGACTGATGAAATCTTATCGAGGCATAGGAGGAGATGATACACACACACACACACACACACATATATATATATATATATATATATATATATATATATATATATATATATATATATATATATATATATATATATATATATATATATATATATATATATATATATATATATATATATATATATACACACACACATATATATATATATATATATATATATATATATGTGTGTGTGTGTGTATATATAAATATATATATATATATATATATATATATATATATATATATATATATATATATATATATATATATATTACGAAGCTGGTGTTCATGAAAATAGAATATTTTATTCACGTAATTCATTTGTGTATTTAAGAGATTCATAGCCAGATCGTAAAATTAGTTCAACTCACGTAGCATTAAGTAATGTGTGTAAATTACATAAGACTTTTGTCATTCATTTAATTGCATTTTCATTCATTTTCTTGTATGCAAAGTTACGTTATTTTAAAGAATTTAAATTTTTCTTTTTTTTTATTTCATGTAGGTTTGCTACGAAGTCTTATGTAACTTGTAGGTATGCTTATGATACACAAAAGGTATGAGCACGAAGGATTACGTCATTTTTATTTTCCCACGTGGTTCGAAAAGACATGAAAATTCTATATGAAACTTTTTCTTTTGTTTAATGTTACGAGAGGAAGGTAGTCGGAGTTAGCCGAGAGAGAGAATTGCCTACCAAGCAATGTTAGTACCACTTCTGCGAATTACTACGTTGGCAACCTTGACGCCACTAGACCATTTCCCCGCACTTCTAGTAGGCCAAACTGGAAGATTCTGGAATTAATTAATTTAATACATATAGGACCTCGCAATGCATAGGAAGCAGCGGAAGAGATCCAGTCTATCCTTTTGAAAGAGCCAACGTCTGCTCTCCTCTCAAGTGTGCATAATTTATCCTCTCAAACGTGAATAGCAATTTTTTATCCAACATATATCGTGTAGAGATTTGTTCAAATGTTTTTGATATTATTGGATGCTAATTCAAGGGAAGTGTGTTAATGTAAGGGAATATATATTATTAGAGTTTTTGTAACTTGCCCTGTGTAATTCATTAATGTGAAGCGCATTAAAAATCTTTGCTGAACCCTTATGTAACCTTTTGTGAACCAAAAGACGTAAGTATAAGAGTTACATATTTGTAAATTTCATTATTATTTATTCATTAGGGTGTTAAAGTGTTAACTTTTCATCAAGTGTTAGTATCATTTTCTGCAGTGTTTTGTAATAAGTCACAGGTCTAGTTCAGATCTAAATTTCAAGTGATTTATTTTTTATGTTAATTCTTTTGAATTGTTATTTTTCTTTTCATAGAATATATTTCTTTTTGTAAACACGTGTATTATCTCGATCACCAACACTTGATGCAGTACTTTGCTCGCTATCCCTAACTAAGAACCGAAGTAGGAGGTTGGTTTTAAAATAGTTCTCGTAAAGTAATCACCTAGTTTGGTTTTGAGTTATGTAAAGGCCGGTTTACACGGCCGAACAACTCGCCGAGCCCGGTTGTCGAACCTACTTGTAGAACGGCTCGAAGAACTTTCAGACAGTACATCGAACCTCAGTGTCCCTCGTGCTAAACCAACGTCAACATGTCTCTCGACCATGACGATTTGATAGCCTTTGCTTTATCAGTGGCACTAAGAAAGAAAAAAAAAAGATCAAAGTGGACGAAGGATTGGCTACTAAAAAGAGAGAAATTTTCACACAGCAATTTGCATGTTGCTTTAAAATTAAGGCTTTAAAATTAGTTCTTTCAATATTTCATACAGAGCCGCTATTCCTTTGTTTCGGGCTAATTTATTGGAATAGTCTTTTGATTTAACTTTCCATAAAGCTGGATGGGCCCGATATGTATGTATGAAATCAAGTACGACTTCCTTCTCATTCTTGCTTTCATTAATGGCAGCCATCATTCATTTCTTTGTTGATGTTTCCTCGAGCAGGTTTGAATAACAACTGAGGTTCGATGCTCGACACCCGTTCACACGTTCACACCGTTCGTCAAACAATGTAGCTCTGACCACAATAGTCAAGATGAGCCTGACTTTCATCGAGCCGTTTGACGAGCGTGCTCGACAACCAAATAGCCCGTTTATACGCTCGAACATCAATTCAAACACAGGGTTGTCGAACCACGCTCGACGAGCTGTTCGCCCGTGTAAACCCTGCTTTAGATTGAGTGTGGGCGAATATGAACTAGTTTATTAAAATTTAATAAACGCACATATCAGATCAACATTTATAAAATTTATAAAATGTGGATGATATGCATAAAAGCATAAAGGAAAATAGTCAACAGAAAATATTGTTTCATCTACTAGGAAACAGATTTGGCACTTCAATTGAATTATTAATAATAATGATGTAATCTATATACTGTTTACATACACTAGCGTAAAAAACGCTTGGCACAAGTGTCCGTATATGCTATAGATTACCGACGTCAATGGAACAGTTCGTAAGGACACTTCCGTGGCCTATCGCTCAGTGTGTAGTAACATACAGTGACTACACTCGCACCTTCTTAATTAATCGTACCAAATTAATTACACTGTTCCTCGCAGACTTAAAACAGAAGGTTAAAGAATTCTACCTGCTGCTACCACAGATCTCATTAGTTGCTCCACTTGCTTTGCATAGTACATAAAGAACACCTTGGATGACTACCAGCCGGTGTGCAAACAAGGATGTTCGAAGTCCATATAATTAAGGAAATTTCATGGAAGAGGCAACTTTCCTCGGATCATGACTAACGAGTGTACTGTCTGGATCCGCTGCGAATAACACGGGTGAATTTCGCCCATAGTTATTGATAACTTTGAACCCAGGGTTTCTCTTCTGAACAGCTGTCCTCCCATAAAGTCTGAAGTTCGATGAAGATAGACCTTTAGGCACTCCACTGGACATCGAGATGCATCTTCCTTCAGAGGGCAGATTCTCTAGGGACCCCACCTGTTGGTGGGTAGCTTGTTCCTGGAAAGAAACGTTTGGTCTGGAAATAGATTCAGTTCTCCCTCCAAGAACTGGACGTGGCCTTCCTCTCTAGAGAGAGCCACTATTTCATAACTCTGGCCCCCAAAGCGAGTACAAACAGAAATATGACTTAAATTAAAAACCTTCTAAGCACATTCCTCATTGTTCATTATTTATACACAATGAGGAATCATATCTAATGACCATGCAAAGGGTGTTTGGAAGCGCTGGAGGGCGGGTTCATTAAGAACGTCGTAAGAAAGGTCGACCTGTAAGGCATATGGTATCTGACTTGTCAAGGCAGGCTTGAACAACAGAATTGTGTTGGCTGCTAAACCTTGCTCATGAAGGTGAATGAAGAATGATATTTAGGAATCTGTCGGGATTTCTTTTGGTTTCTTCACCTTGACAAAGGATAGCTATCTCTTCCCTGAAGCCTCGTAATGTCTTCTGGTTTCCTCCAAATGTCTAAACTGACCTTTAAACACCGAATCTTTTTTTCATCGTTAAGGAGAAAAATCATGAGATGTAGGTTCCGTGTTTTCTGTGAAGGAGCGAAGACAGTCGACTTCTGTACTTGCTGAGACAGGGATGGATCCGGTAGCGGTACGAATTTTAGTCGTGATTCCAATGCCAGAGGGACCCACATGCTATTTGGCCACTTGTGGGCCACTATTGCTGCTTTCCCTTTGAAGGATCTCAGCTTATCGAGGATCATCAAAAGGAGGTTGTGCGGAGGGACCAGATAGATACTGGACCATCTGTTCCAGTCCAGGGACATAGCAGCCACTGCCTCCGCTGACGGTTCCTCGTAAGGGGACACGTAACGATCTATTTTCTTGTTGTCTTTCGTCGCAAAGAGGTCTATCTGCAGCTCTGGGACTTGACTCGAGATGAAGGAGAACGATCCTGCGTCAAGGGACCATTCTGACTCTATAAGTGTAAACCTAGATAGAGCGTCCGCTGTAACAATGCGGAACCCTTGAATGTGAACTGCTGACAGGTGCCATTTCTTCCTTTCCGCCAAATGGAATATGGCCAACGTCACTTGGATCTCTTCGCGTGTTTGATGCGTATTTTCTCCAGACACCTGTTGTATCCTTAAGCTGTGCTCTTAGCACTGGATCTGTTATCGAAGCAAACTGTAGAGAGCCCAGCACTCTCTCCTGTTCGCGTCTTAATATCCGTTTGGATTTCAATAGTCTCTTGACAAATCCTGCTATTTCTTTCCTCTTCTTACTAGGAATGGAAAGCCGATGTGACTCCAAATTCTAGTGGATTCCCAAGCACTGAAATTTTTGAGCTGGAGAAAGACGAGACTTTTTGATGTTGATCTTGAATCCCAGATGTTCCAGGAACTGGATCACTATCGTAGAAGCTTGAATGCATTCTGTCCTGGATGCTGACCACACCAGCCAGTCGTCTAAGTAGGCTACTACTTGGACCCCCTTTAGGCGTAATTGATGGATGGCTGCGTTCGCGAGCTTCGTGAGCTTCGTGAAAATCCTTGGGGTTATGTTTAGCCCGAAAGGCTTGGCTCTGAAGGCGTAAAGTTTTCTATGTAACTAGGTAGGAGGAGAGGTGACTATTAATTGGAACGTGCCAATAAACGTCAGACAAGTCTATGGAGACAGTATATGCCCTTCTGGGCAGTAGGGTCCTTATGTGCAGAAGCGTGAGCATTCTGAACTTGTAGTTCACTATGAACTTGTTGAGTGGTAACAAGTCTAGAATAACTCTGAGTTTTTCTGAGTCCTTCTTTGGAACACAAAACAGCCTTCCTTGGAATTTTATGGACTTAACCTTCCGGATTACTCTTTTGTCTAAGAGTTCTCGGACATATTCTTCCAGAACGGGGGATGAGTGTTAGAAGAATTGAGGAAATTGAGGTGGAGGACTGCTCCAGCTCCAACCTAGTTCATTTTTAATTAGGCTTTGGGCCCAAGGATCGAAGGTCCAGCGATCCCTAAATAGCTGTAGTCTCCCTCCTACTGGAAGTATCTTACTTCTGCTGTTGTGGATCTGAGGCCTTGCCTCCTTGACCGCGTCCTCCCCTGTATCCCCTTCCTCTTGAAGGGCGTCTAGAAGAACCTCTGGCTGTTCCTGTAGCTCTCGAACGAAAGTAAGAAGTCTGCCTTTCGAAGGCTGGGTTAAGAACTGGCAACTGTGTCGCCACTTGTTGAGGTACCAGCTGGTACGTGGTTGGAGATTGTGTCACTATCTGAGGCACCGCAGTCACAGGAAGTTGTTGTTGTTGCTGTTGGTAGGGTTTAGCCGGTCGAGAGGATGGCCTAGGCCTTTTTGTCTTCCTCTTGGGCTGGAGACCCTCATCTGGAAAAGACTTTCTCTTGAGATCTAAGCCCCACTTTTTGAGAAGGTTCCTATTCTCTGTGGCGGCCTTGTCTACTGCCTCTTTAACCACTTCATTGGGAAAGAGGTCTTTACCCCAAATACGAGAGAAGATCAGTTTCCTCGGGTCGTGCCTCACCGCAGCCGAGGTGGACACGAACTCTCTACAGGCTCTCCTAGCTTTAATAAAGCTATAGAGATCTTTCGTAACTGTGGCCAGATGGGTTTTGGCCACAACCATGAACATGTCCTTGATCTTGGGGTCACTTGCCATCGTTTCTAGTGTCGTTTGCAACGATATCGATGCCGCAAGTCTTTCCTTTTTCTCTTGCTCTCTACGCAAGAGAACCTCCGACAGTTTTGGAAGTGCCTCACTGAACTGGGGTTCAGCAATATCAGCTTCCAGCTTCCCGACTGAGAAGGTAAGGTGTACGTCCTTACAGTCTTCTTGGTCCAGGGGCAAGATCAGAGATAACGGCTTGCACTCCTCCAAGGAGGGGCATGGTTTCCCTGCCTCTACCGCCTTTAAGGCTGCCTTATATCCCGTTTCCAAGAAGGGAAAGGCTCTGGTAGGAGAGGCCACAAAGGAGGCAAGCTTCTTACTCAAGGTGGGCACCTTTGAGTTAGTGAAGCCCCTCTCTTTCATCGAGCTCGCTAGTAATGTCTGAGCTTTACGATGGTCAAAAACTATGACCTCCTTCGGCTACGTCTCCTCCTTTGAGGCTGGTTCCTTCCTAAGATGGACATAGCAGTCCGGATAAGAATCTTTGTTGGGCCAAAATTCCACTTCTTCCAGGGGAATTGCTCCCAACTTTTCTGAGATCACGATCTTCCCGGTTGTCATCGGTATGTGTTCGGTATACCTCCAAGGATTAGTATCCCAGCACAAAGGAAGATCCTTCACGCTGAGCCGCTTCTGGGGCCCACGTGATGCTGCAAGTCTACGTATCTCCAGTTTCATTGCAGCTTCCTTCTCATCATTCTTCCTTTGAATTTGTTGGATCATCTCAACAATGGAAGAAAGAGTCCTTCCCAGTTCATCTGAGATAGCAGACAATGTAGATGGATTAGGTTCTGGGTCCGGAACCAATGTAACCGACACTTCGGCGATTTCTTCCTCTTATACTTGAGGAGCCTGGAACAGCTCCTCCTCCTGACCTTCTCCTAGAAGGTCCTTCTCAGTAGAATCCGACACCTCCGACATCCTATCGTCCAATTGGATGTCTTGAAGGGCGGCTGAGATTTCAGAATCTACCGGATTCTGGGCAATTGGTATCTCCACCTGAGGCTGGGGGATGATTGCATCAGCCGATGCTTTAGGGAAAAGGTAGGCCCTCATCTTCTCATTTGGAAGTTAGGGACCTAAGGTGTTTTTCTGAAAACCCCTCACCCAGGATCGTAACGTTTCCCTGGCAGCATCCCTTGACTCTGTTGACTTAGGGTCGTCAAAAGCCTCGGTAATCAGGTTAGAACAAACTGTAAAAACCTGAGGGTCCCAATAGCGAAGATAACCTCTGGAGGCTGCGCATGCTGCGTGCCTCCTGCAATATTGATGTCCACAGGAGTTCTTACTGCGGACATTACAGAACACACTCCCGCACTTCGGATGGTCCTCCTGTAAAGAGAAGAAAAATCCATGAGTATCAAGTGAAGGCTTTCACTTATATTGAGACATTTAGCTTATATAGAAAAACTATAAAAGAAAGAAGGAAAGACACATACTTGTATTCCCTGTCTAGTCAATTGCTGAAACCTCCCGAGATATTAAAACTAAGGTTAATTCTATTCTAGAATACCTTATGTAATTTCCTAAACGGAAATTTAAGGTGTAGTTCACACCTTGAGATAAAGTTTTAATATACGGGATAGAAAGAATACAGAAAGAACTTACTTTCTATGTATTGTACGGTCTCAACAAAAGGCTGTACAAGATAACATTAAGTTTGATGAAGAACTTTTAGTGTTATCACAAGCACTGTACAGCAGTTTCTGCTAATCCAGTGTGTACTACACTACGAATACAGCAACTACTGTACATCGCATGCTGTTGTGCCGGCGTGCTCCTGCACGTGCCGGCCGGCAACTACCCCTGTATAGTTCAAAGATATACTATCTTTAACTAATAGGCGGCAGCCCCCTGATTCGCGACTGTGTGCCGACCAGCAATCATTGCCAGCCGACGGCTGAAAACACTAATATCCGGCTGCCAGCTGCTAATCATAGTGGCCAGCGGATTCGGGCTGTGTTTCCACTGCCGGCCGGCAAAGGTAATAAAACCCATGCCCGCTGACAGTAGCCAAGAACCAAAGAACCTCCACATGCCCGGCTGTCGGCTGTTAAGCCGGCAGCCGGGTTAGGGGTGCAACACAATAGTCAGAGAAACAGTATGGATGTAAGGTTATAAGGCGGCATTGCCGTACGACCTTCCATCCAGAAAGAGTGAACTTATGGAAGGGGAGAATGTAGCATTCAGGCTTCCAAAGAATCCATAGCCTGCCGGGCTCTACCGGCAGACATGAAAGGGAGACCAAGCGAGGTCTGGGGTTCACTCTGCAAAGAAAAAAGGGTCTCTGCCGGCCGACACGTAGTGCGAGCCGGCAGAGAGCTGAGTCTGTCCTCTATCCTAACCTATACTAGGTACGGCAGTAGGACTGCGGCCAAAAGAAAATAAAAGAGAGGTGGGGAAGGGTTAAGGGTCCTATAGACATCCTTCTAGCAGGAGACATACTCAATCGTTAGGGAAGCTCATCCTAACCAAGAGTTGTCTATTAGGGAGGAAGACTGGCAATACTTGCTAACCTCCTCCCAACTAGAACAAAGTTAGGTGAAGTTATTTCGCCGGGCAACAGAGAAAACTCATTCTCCCACCCGAGAAAAACAACACAGGACAGTCTGCTAGGCCACTAGAGGAAGGAATCATCCTTCCACCATGGACTAGGGAAGCAAAGCTTCCTGTGTCCGCCCCTAACCTAGCAAAGGAGACTCTTTCTCTATGCTAGGAGGAAGCAGACCACAGACTAAAAACTCTGATGTTCTGCTCTAACCCAAAAAACCAGTCACTCTGGTTATCAGGTCAGGACAGGCATATCCTAGAATAGTTATACCTGAATTATTATACAGATAGAACCACTAGGATTAAGCCAAAGGCTTACAGAGGGAGAGAGGGATTCAAATTAGCCTCCGGAGGAGAAGATAACAATCGAGGATGTGTGAAAGTATACTACTGTACCTAGAATACTAGACTAGGTAAGATGAGAATCGAATACCTAAATCACCGAAACTCTCTCGTATACAATCTTGGAAAAAACATTCAACAATATCTTACATGTGTAAAATATTTGCCTATAGCTTCAATAATATAACATTCGGAAAAATTTATATCATGCATGAAAGTACTAGTTCCAGACGTTTAAGCTACGAAGCCTCACGAAGGGCAAGATCGGTACCTCGACCCGTGTCGAAATCACCGAGCTAAAACTGACGGTATAATATAAGCATTCCTAGCGGAGCTAAATAGCTAAATTATTAAAGCATAGCAAACCGGGAACGTCGCTCCAGCTAACTAAATGACCCATAAGAGCGAGCGATAGCATCCAGGATGCCTCTGGTAGGAAACAGCTCTTGTTTGCGTTAAAATCACTTTTGATTTAATTCAAAACGACAAGAGCTTACATTTATGAATAGTAAAGATAATATTCAACTTCCTAGAGGCAAAAGAGGCCGGAGAAGTCATCAAAATGTTGAATTAAATCCAAAATAACGGGAGAACATAAGGGAAAACACCGAGTAGTAGAGCTACACGAAAAGGAATAAAGAGGGCACTACCGTCTTCATCAGATACACACTGGAAACGGAATAGGAGAGATGCCTTATGAGCGGCTCTCTTTTCATTCTCGTTTCAGATTCTTGTCACTATACCCCCTCGAAGCGTTAATACTGTTGGGGGCGAAGA
>NC_090725.1:195335292-195345292 GCF_036898095.1 Palaemon carinicauda
TTTTCGTAAAGGTCTTGGACATATGATGCCCTTTTCACATTCTCCAATGCTGTATAAAAATCCCTTGATTGTGATCAGGAAGTTTGTAAGATTGACTTTGATTTTAGTGCTGCCTTTGACCGTGTAATCACAAGACCCTTGTTTTCAAACTCAAACAGTTGGGATTGGGTGGGTTGTTTCTGAGCGTTATTATTGAATTTTTAAGTAATAGACCTCAAAGCATTGTTGTAGATGGGCCCCATAGTGCGTATAGGAATGCATCTGGTGTTCCTCAAGGGTAGTGTTCTTGGCCCATTTCTTTTCATACTATATACACATGACATGTGGTTCGGCCAAGAAAACAAGCTTATTGCATATGCAGATGCTGCTACTCACTTTGCATCAATTCCAAAGTATGATTGTAGGTAGGTCAAGGACAGTGGCTCCTCAACATTCGGATCTCAGCATTGATAATGTCTCTTTAACTTTGTATGTCTTTTAAAATTTTAGGTTTGATTCTTGACAGCAAATTTACTTTTGAGAAACATTAGATCTGTGTCTTCTTCCATTACACAAAAAATTTACTTATTGAGAAAGTCTTTTAAGATTTTTGGTGATCACTCTATTCTGGAGAAGTGTTTTAATTCTTTCATTCTACCTTGTTTCATGTATTTTTCTCCTGTCAGGTCTTCACCTGCTGATTCTTCTCTTAATTTGTTGGACAGAAACTTACGGTCTATCAAATTTCTTATTCCTGATCTAGATATTAATCTTTGGCACCGTCGTTCAATTAGTTCATTATGCATGTTGCATAGGATTTTTCATAATTCTGACCATCCTTTACCTTCAGATCTTCCTGAACAGTTCCATCCTGTTGGTAATACTTGGCATGTAGTTAATTCTAATAAACAATTCTTCTGTATCATGAGGCTCAATACTACACAGCATTCTAGAAGTTTTATTCCAGATGTGACCAAGTTGTGGAATGATCTTCCTAATCGGGTGGTTGAATCAGTAGAACTTCAAAAGTTCGAACCTGCAGCAAATATTTCTATGTTGAACAGTCAGATATAAGTCTTTTAATAGTTTATATATGACATATCTGTTTTGATGTTGTTACTGTTTTTAGAATACTTTATTGTTAATTTTTCTCATCGTTTATTTATTCCTTATATCCTTTCCTCACTCGGCTATTTTTCCTTTTTGGAGCCCTTGGGCTTATAGCATCTTGCTTTTCCAACTAGGGTTGTAGCTTGGCTTGTAATTAATAATAATAATAATAATAATAATAATAATAATAATAACAATAATAATAATAATAGCTTTTGGCTAAGCAGAAACTTGAACCTTTGCTACATATGTACTATTCATATATATATATATATATATATATATATATATATATATATATATATATATATATATATGTGTGTGTGTGTGTGTGTGTATGTATGTATGTATATTATAATAAGTATCTTATAAAAAGAGAAAATATTCTATTAGATTCCAGTGTCTTTCCTCTCTGATTCGATCTATTTTTCACTTATTAGAGGCCTAAATATCAATGTAGCGGCAAATTAAGATAATTTCCAGATTACGATTTACCCTGTTAATGCCGCTATAAATAACTCTGGTTTGAGAGGATACAGAAACTTATCTGAAATTATATTTTCGTCCTAAAACTTACCATCATGATGGCAATCTTCTGCAAATGATTTATATTTATATTGGTATTGCATTAGCAGACATTAACGCCATAATCTCTTGTTGAAAGGGATATTACTGCAATCCTTAACGTGATGAGTAACTAACGTTCCTAATTATCTGATAATTTGGATTTTCCAATTATAAGAAGTTCTGAAAACAGGATAAATTTATAAAAAAAAGAAAAAAAAAAAAAAAAATCTGGAATAGGGATATAAATATTGAATGAAAAGTTAGGAAAATAGGCTGCGATTGTATAATCTCAATATTACCCAAATGATGCTGTATAAATTTATTCGGTGACATATTATTGCAATGCAGTACGAATTGTTTAGGAATCTAACGTTCTCTTTTTCAAACAATTGACGTAAAATAAATATCATTTACAGAATTGCTGATAACTAAATACCATCAAATGGTAAACTCGTCTAAAAGTCTGCATAGTTTATAATCATTCACAGAATAAAGGAACACCCATAAAAAGATTATAATATTTTTATTCCAAAATTGGAGATTTAAACTTACACTGAAACATCAGTATGTAATATCCAATATTTCCTGTATTGAATATTTGGCATCTGTCACTCCCGATACCAACAAATTTCATTTATATTATATCCACTGTAAAAGCTCTGAACTTGTCATACATATACCAGCAAAACATCCTTGTTATAAATTCGTTTTTATTTTATCATGAATTAAATTTCGGTTCGCATTGCATTGAATTTAAACCTGAAGCTTAGTTATGTTATATGTGGCATTACAAACATATTTCTATGAAAGTAGCTGAAAATCTGGACCAGAAATTTATTTTTCAAAGTGACTTAGGTAGCAATATTGACAGTTATTGCCCGCTGCATTTTTCAGCAAAGCAACCATTTACGTGCCAAGACTAGCATTTATTTTCCATTGCATCAACTTGAAAAGCAACCACTCTCATTTCCAGCTTCCAATTGCCTCAAGACTTGCTGTGGAGCAAAGGAACCTCCTGGACAGCTTTGCCATGGAATGCCTTCTTCACAGTTGGAGTTTTCTGCAGCACCTTGTTCGGACAAGAACAACTCATAGATCATCTCAGACGGAGAGACTTCGACATCGCCATTGTAGACTTGCTGTACAATGAATGTAGTTTGGCCTTAGCACATCATTTAGGTGAGGATCACAATATTAGATAAAGTTTCGCGAAATATGTTCTTTAAATGTAATTTTTAAGATTTAAAAACCTCTTTTATCCACGATGTAAGCAACAGTTTTTTTTACTTTTCATCTCTCATCCTTTGTCTAACTTTGCTTGCAAACCTTAAACCATGGAATAGAATTTGTCTCTCTTAGAAGGTAATTTTTAACTTACAAAGAGAATGAAAAACTGCATATTATATATCACAAACTAAAGAGGATTTTACTTAAGGAATAATTTGATAAAACAATAAGTGAAATAGAACTTGAATTGCTCCAAATTGCTCATATATATCAATTGTAATTTAGCAATTAGAAATCTGTCACTCTGCTTGAATTTAAAATGGCCTATCACTCTGATACCGAGAAGAAAATGAATAGAAAACCAAGGTGAATTTATTTGTAAAAATGTATTTCTTTTAGCCTCACTTTCAATTATTGGAATCCCATTTTTAATGAGACATTATATATATATTATTAAAATACTGCTATGTTTATCAAATAATTTTGAAATCAGTGTCTTTTTATTCCATTAATGTTTCTTGGTAGGTCTACCAGCCATTGGTTACTGGGCATTCACTTTCGCCGGAGGAGAACCCCAGTACACTACGGCCTTCTGCCCACCTTCATCAGTCCCTTTTATTCTCTCCCACTTTGAGGACTCCATGACTTTCCTCCAGAGATTTTTTAATCACCTTTTGGCTTTAGGCAGCCATTTAGTCATGCAAGTAAGTACGGGATATGGAAAAATCATAGTAAACCATTAGGAAGGAGGGTCTATGAAAACATTTGAAAAGAAAATATAAGTAAATAAATAAATAAAATTTAAAATATTTCCTTATATACAATCCAATGTCAACGGTTTTTTTTTTTATATATTTTCCTCGAACTAAGGGTCATCCTCGTATTTTTTATGTGGTTCATTTTCTTTATATCTAAAATTTATATAAGAAATCAATACATTAGAAAGTAGTATTCTTATTACAAAATCATGAGCTTTTAAATAGATATATCTTGATTAACTAAGTTTTTTCAAAAGAACGCCAACTGTACCTATGACTATTTAATAATGTCCTTATCACCACCATAGTTAGGTCTCACTTATTCACTCATATATTCTAGAATAGTTGATATATAATGTAAATAATTCCATTTGGAGACAGGCGATGTATAGACGTTAACAGGGCACCTTTTATCGATCCTCTAGCTGCTGTGCTTATCAGAGTTGACTAATTTCGTGATACTTCTTCAGAAGACTGATTTATTGAGAAAGGTTTCTTTACATTTAATAAGGAAAGTAAATGTACGAACATACATATAGAGGATTATAGAACAATGACACTCCCATACCAGCTACCTGGGTAGTTATCAGGTGTTTACTGGGCGGAGATCAAACCTCATTAGACACCTACCAAAAAGGGTCATTTCTGGTGACCGGTAAATTCTTGTTTTGACTTTCAATACATTTTATTTATATGAATAACGGTAGCCTTATCTACAGTATATAAATACATAAGCAAATCAATATATATATATATATATATATATATATATATATATATATATATATATAGATAATATATATATATATATATATATATATATATATATATATATATATATATATACTGTATATATATATATATATATATATATATATATATATATATATATATATATATATATATATATATATATATATATATATATATAAACATATTGGAGTAAGGAGACGCGTTCTGTTTTTTTCCATTCATTTATTTGCGCCGACGTTTCGTATCAGCTTGATACATTTTCCAGGCTGAAACGATTACAAGTTAATTGTGTATAAGTAAAAAGATACACACAACGTTTACCAACACCAAAATTAAAAAGCTTTTTAATAAATTAAGAATAAAAAAAGAGTAAAAACAGAAGTGAAAGGGCTTGGAGCGAATATAGAGAAACAAATTAATTCAATAATAATTATAATAATAATAATAATAATAATAATAATAGAAAGATATATAATAATAATGATAATAATAATAATAATAATAGTAATAATAATAATAATAATAATAATAACAATAATAATAAAACGAACAAGACACCTACCCACAGCGGTAGCGTAAGGAGAACTGACATGAAAAATTGTTATGGAAGGGAGTATAAACAAAACAACAGGTAATTAGGCAATAAACAATTAGGTGGAAGACGACTGGTGGTTAAGAGAAGGTACAGTTAGCTTAATCATTATTGATTCAAGGGTGGTTAGTTCGTCTATATGTCGGGTTTTTCCTATTATATTAAAATGACTGGTATCTATGTGTGTTTTGCAACTTTTACTGTGATTTCTTATGTTAGATTGTCTGGATTTGATAGTCGACAACCCGTTCTATAGCTAATTCCCTGATGAGAGGAAATTCGGACTTTTAGCAGCCTCCTGGTGCAACCGATGTAAGTGCCAAGATCACATCTGGGACAATTATACTTATAAACGACACCGGAGGCAAACAGGGGGCTGATCTGTTTGCCTCCGGTTTCGTTTATAAGTATAATTGTCCCAGATGTGATCTTGGCACTTACATCGGTTGCACCAGGAGGCTGCTAAAAGTCCGAATTTCCTCTCATCAGGGAATTAGCTATAGAACGGGTTGTCGACTATCAAATCCAGAACAATCTAACATAAGAAATCACAGTAAAAGTTGCAAAACACACATAGATACCAGTCATTTTAATATAATAGGAAAAACCCGACATATAGACGAACTAACCACCCTTGAATCAATAATGATTAAGCTAACTGTACCTTCTCTTAACCACCAGTCGTCTTCCACCCAATTGTTTATTGCCTAATTACCTGTTGTTTTGTTTATACTCCCTTCCATAACAATTTTTCATGTCAGTTCTCCTTACGCTACCGCTGTGGGTAGGTGTCTTGTTCGTTTTATTATTATTGTTATTATTATTATTATTATTATTACTATTATTATTATTATTATTATTATTATCATTATTATTATATATCTTTCTATTATTATTATTATTATTATTATTATAATTATTATTGAATTAATTTGTTTCTCTATATTCGCTCCAAGCCCTTTCACTTCTGTTTTTACTCTGTTTTTATTCTTAATTTATTAAAAAGCTTTTTAATTTTGGTGTTGGTAAACGTTGTGTGTATCTTTTTACTTATACACAATTAACTTGTAATCGTTTCAGCCTGGAAAATGTATCAAGCTGATACGAAACGTCGGCGCAAATAAATGAATGGAAAAAAACAGAACGCGTCTCCTTACTCCAATATGTTTATGCTTGAGTAATTGCTCCTGTCTCCATACTTATATATATATATATATATATATATATATATATATATATATATATATATATACAGTATATATATATATATATATATATATATATATATATATATATATATATATATATATATATATATATATATAAAACACATCTATATATAGATATATAAAAATACATATACATACGTAAACACATACACGCATTCATACACACATACATAATATATGCATAGACATATACATACGTGTACACATACAGGTATACATATAGACACATACATAGACTTACATATACATGTTTTGTCACATGATTAATTTAGTAATTTAGTGTCTAAAGATAAATATGAAGCTCTTGCTAGTCAAGCAAAAAGTGTAAAAACGTTGGGAAAAATAGGTGCCTTCAGATTTTTGGTTATTGAAACGCTACGATGTGCTTGAAGTACAAATTTATTTTTCGTATGTGCAGCAATGAAGATGAATTATTGTAGTATTGCACATGGAGGCGGGTATCGTATGCTTCATGGAGTAAATGAACGTTACAAAAATGTAACAGAATAACAAATTTCTTTATTTTTACAGTGTTGTGAAACATGTCAGAAAAAAACTGCTATTAAGAAAGGAAGACTTGTTAAACCAATGATATTTAAGCATTTTAACAGTCGATGCCAGTTAGATTTACTTGCTCGATTTGCAATCCTAACCTTATGGTAAATAAACTCATTTTTGTTTATCAGGACCATTTAACCAAGTTCATTACCTTACGCCCGTTAACATCTTGAAGTTGTTTATAATCTAGTTTAAGTTTTTACTAGTTTTGGGCCACCATTCAGCCTGATGAGGGGCGCGAGTTTTGTAATTCTGTCATTGAAAGGTCAAAACTGATTTGGCACGAATTGCATATTGTTCACGGGAAACCCCGACACACAAGCCAAGGAATGATCTTGAAAAAAAAAATTAAGTAAAATAAAATAAAAAGAAAACTATCTATCTAGGTGAGTGGTAATAAATCTACCAACTAGGGCGAAGTTCTGCATTTCATTCACTTAATGAAAAATAATATTTTTCTCATAGTGAAATTAAGAGGAGTCCTTCTGAAGCTATGTTAGGGTGTTTCCCCAAAACTGGAATTTTGAATTTTGGGTTACCGGAAAGTGTATAAGCTCACTGACTACTAAAGATGATTTGGAGAACGCAGTGAAACATAGTGAAATTAACGGAGTTGATCGCAAAACGCATTAAATGAATAGTGTTTTAAAATGTGCTACATTGAAAGCTGGGATAGAGGATTTAACACAATCAACTTCAGCTGGAGAACTGGAGTATGATCTTTGCAAAAAGCTGTCCTCAACTAAAAAAAAAAAAACAGAAAAGAATCCGTCGTTTGCCTTGAACAACAACAAAAAAAAATAAGAAAAAAAAAATCCGATACTATCTTTCCTGATCCTACCGTTGGAGACAATATCCGCATCCAGGTGTTAAAAAAAAAAAAAAAAAAAAAAAAAAAAAAAAAAAAAAAAAAAAGGTTTGTCCTTTAGTAATAAAAATTAAAATAGTTATTTCGAATTGGGAACCCAAAACAGACGACAAGTACACAATATACCAGCACCATCTGTTGCCAACGCGCCCTACTAAAGCAGGCAAATGCTCACAGACCTTAGCATTTGGATTTTTTTACAGTTAGTATTATTATTATCATTATTATTATTATTATTATTATTATTATTATTATTATTATATTGGATTTTTGTTATCATTATTATTATTATTATATTGGATTTTTGTTATTATTATTATCATTATTATTATTATTATTATTATTATTATTATTATTATTATTAGCTAAGTTACAACCCTAGCTTTGAAAAGAAAGCGGCTATTTTTATATAAACTATAAAAATACTTATGTCATCCTGTTCAACAAAATAACATTTGCTGCCAATTTGAACTTTTTAAATGTGATAGCATATTCTTTGTCATTTTGCCACCACTATAGTTCATCATAAAGACATTTTTGCTACAGTTATAATGTTAATAGAATCGTAACTATGACACCAAATGTAATAAAAAAAGATCGTAGGAAGAAGAAAAAGCTTGAGGCCGAGCTATAGTAACTGAACATTCCTACTGCAGCATCCTCAATCGGTACAGTTATAATTTTGAACAACACGGATAATATTGAAGCATTAAATGGTGTTAATCGGATGCAGTTATTGATGGATCAATTGTAACATGATCTTAACACTGAAGGTATTGCATAAGCCCGTGTCTTGTTTACAGCAGGGAATTCTAAAACGAACGAACGAACATGAAAGGTATCTGTATAACTGAATTGATGATACGAATTTAGTAGGTGGTACGGTTAACAATCGCTATTATTGAAAAGGTAATGGTAATTGAGCTAAATAAGTCTCACTATCAAGAAAATTGTGAGATTTCAACTGAGGGAGAGATCTAAAGAATGCTGGTAAGCCTGCAAAATTTGTAATAGGACCAGTGCTGAATCAATATAATATCGACAATGCGATCTCAAAGAAATTTATAAAAATAGAACACGCCATTTGGCCCTATAAAAGTCCCTTGTCGAAACTGGACTAGATATTGTAAAAAAAAACACACCTACTGTCTAGAGAGCGTGAATCAAGTGATGAAGTTAGTGATAGTAAACAGGTTCAAGAGAAAGAACTCCCGAAAGAGTTCTCATTAAGGGAGATTCTCCCACCAATTACTGATACCCATACCCCTTCCCTGCCGCCCCTCTCGTCTCCCTCATACCAGCCAATGCTTTACTCTAAGGTAAATTTCTAAATATCTCTAATGTAGGTGTGAATTATTAATTTGTATCAATTTTTGATGATAGGGGTTATAATTGTTTCTATAAATAACATTGCAAACCTACGAAATAGGGTTATACAGTATCTGTATCAAAGAAAGTGCAGGATGCATCTTGTGATTACCATTTATCATATATAAAATAAATTCATTTAGTTTTGAGTATTTTGGCTTTGCTCCTGGAATGGATAAAGCTCGTGAATCCTCTAGATACGTTTGCGTCAATATATATATATATATATATATATATATATATATATATATATATATATATATATATACATATATATATATTCAAATAAGCCATATATATTTTTGATATATTAATGTCTGGATTCTCTTAACGACCTCGGGATCAGAGCCCCAGGCGAAATCACACAAAGACAAGAGCTTGGCTCCGGCCGGGAATCGAACCCTGGTCGGCAAGCTTATATAGACAGTGACTAACCCATTTGGCCAAATGGGTTAGTCACTGTCTATATAAGCTTGCCGACCAGGGTTCGATTCCCGGCCGGAGCCAAGCTCTTGTCTTTGTGTGATTTCGCCTGGGGCTCTGATCCCGAGGTCGTTAAGAGAATCCAGACATTAATATATCAAAAATATATATGGCTTATTTGAATATGAAAAACACGTAAAAATTTGCAAAATTTATCATATATATATATATATTTATATATATATATATACATATATATATATATATATATATATATATATATATATATATATATATATATATATATATATATATATACATATATATATATATATATATATATATATATATATATATATATATATATGTATACATATATACTTTATTTATATATATGTATATATATACATATATATATATATATATATATATATATATATATATGTATATATATATATATATATATATATATATATACACATATATATATATATATATATATATATATATATATATATATATATATATATATATATATATATATATATATATATTTCCTGTCATGCTC
>NC_090725.1:195360292-195382792 GCF_036898095.1 Palaemon carinicauda
TACTTGCCAATTCCTTACGGTAACATGACTAAGCAAAAAAATGCAAAACAAATAAAAAGGGGCACTCGCGGAAAAATGGCTAACATTCTAATATACGGCATTTCAGAAAAAAAAAATTCAGCCACGTGCTAAGCAAACCATCAAGGCACATTTTCCGACAAATAAACATCTAAATGAATAATTACTCTGTGATAGTTCCTTAGTACGTAGTAATTTTGAAGGAAATGGGAAAAAACGAAAAAATGGCAATCACAGGAAAATCGAACACATACCTATATATACGCCATATCTGGCTAAAAAAAGAAGATAGGCATGGGTAGCCAGATCATCTAGAAACACTTTCCAACACTATAAAATTATAAGTTTTGCGACACTACTTGCCAATTCCTTACGGTAACATGACTAAGCAAAAAAATGCAAAACAAATAAAAAGGGGCACTCGTGGAAAAATGGCCATTCTAATATACGGCATTTCAAAAAAAAAAAAATTTCAGCCACGTGCTAGGCAAACCATCAAGGCACATTTTCCGACAAATAAACATATAAATGAAATATTACTCTGTGATAGTTCCTTAGTACGTAGTAATTTTGAAAGAAATGGGAAAAAACGAAAAAATGGCAATCACAGGAAAATCGAACACATACTTATATATACGCCATATCTGGCTAAAAAAAAATAGGCATGGGTAGCCAGATCATCTAGAAACACTTTCCAACACTATAAAAATATAAGTTTTGCGACACTACTTGCCAATTCCTTACGGTAACATGACTAAGCAAAAAAATGCAAAACAAATAAAAAGGGGCACTCGCGGAAAAATGCCCAACAATCTAATATACGGCATCTCAGATAAAAAAAAAGACATGCACGTGTTAGCCCAACCATCAAGGCACACTTTCTAACACATAAACATGAAAAAAAAATCAATAATATACGGCAATTCCTTACTACGTAGTAAATTTTTACAAATATTGAAAAAAAACAGAAATTGGCAACCGCAGTTAAATACCCAATATACCAATAACTACGTCGTATCTGACAAAAACAAAATCACGCATGGGTAGCCAGATCATCTAGACACACTTTCCAACACTAAAAAAGCAAAAGTTTTACGACACTATTTCGCAATATCTTACGGAAAAATGACTTGGCACAAAAATGAAAAAAAATGAAAAAGGGACACTGGCGGTAAAATGCCCGACATTCTAATATACGGCATCTCAGATAAAAAAAAAAGACATGCACGTGTTAGCCCAACCATCAAGGCACACTTTCTAACACATAAACATGAAAAAAAAAAAAATGAATAATATACGGCAATTCCTTACTACGTAGTAATTTTTACAAATATTGAAAAAAAACAGAAATTGGTAACCGCAGTTAAATACCCAATATACCAATAACTACGTCGTATCTGACAAAAACAAAGTCATGCATGGGTAGCCAGATCATCTAGACACACTTTCCAACACTAAACAAGCAAAAGTTTTACGACCCTATTTGGCAATATCTTACGGAAAAATGACTTGGCAAAAAAATGAAAAAAAATGAAAAAGGGGCACTCGCGGTAAAATGGTCCTCGTGGTGATGAACGACATTTTAACTAAAAAAAAAATCATGCACATGGTAGCCAAACAATCCACCAAGACTTTCCACAACTGATAACCTATACAAGTTGCACCATTCTACGACAATTTCATAATACGTAATAACTTTGATAATTATGCAAACTACCTTAGAAGGGTAAACTCGGTCGCGAACGACCCCGACGCGTCTCAGAAATCGGGGAAGGAGTACAGCTACAGCAATGCACATCTGGACACTACTAGAGCGTGTAGGGGAGACACCTCCTGCAGGTCGATCACCCACAAATTCAGTCACGGGGGTGAGTCACGTGAGAAAAACCTGTTTTTTTTTGACGCTCGGGGTCGCAAACGACCCATCGTACCTATCCAGGGTTATATTAGGCACACATATTAAAACTAGAAACCTTACATTTTATATAGGACAAGTATATAAACCAGTGACTTATTCAATGCAGTATAAGTTAATATAAAGTTTTATAGTGAAGTAATAAGTTATTTTTAAGGCACTATTATGCTTTGCAATACTAATTTTAGCCGGAGTTAATATGTATTTGTGTATGAGGTTAGTGCAAAAATTGAAGGAGCCTAAGTTGCTGTTGTTTAACCTTTTACAAAATGGATTGTAGTTAAACCTTTGTGATTGCAAACAAACAAACATACATTCACACAAATAAACAGACATAGAAGGAAAAGCTTACCAAACTGCAGCCATTAATCAGCGAGCCGGGCCTTCTTTACAGAGGTCCGGAGAAAAACTGCATTCTTCTACTGGTCTTTATTTAGGTTGTGGAGTCCATTCTGAAGATCATTTGCCAGACAAAGGCACATCTTGGGACAGTCAATGTTAATCCCACTGAAAATGGCCTGTGTCGACAAGATCTCCATCAGTATTTTCTGGCAGCAGGAATGGTGATAGGCTCTCTTGATGAAACAATCCACATCTGATAAGATCAAAAGTGCACACATGAGTTGTCAGGGAACCTCTGGACATTGTCTTGATAAAATCCTTAACGTTATTGGTCACAAGAGGTTCCTCGGCGCTGAAGACCACTTTGTCCATGCACTTCGTCTCAAGCCACTCCGTTACATTGGCCGCAAGACATGCTGCATGTTTTGTAGTTGAAGTCGTGAGGGGTAACAGCAAATTTAGTGAGGGGAGTAGTCTCTAGAATACTGCCTTTCTCTGACTCATACAATTTCTTGACGTCAGCAATGATGCTGTTTTTTTATCATCAAGACTGATTTTCTGGCTCTTCTCACTGATCCAGTTGTTACTCATGCACTTCAGAAGATGCACCATGTTAAAAAGGAGAAACCAGACACGCTCTTTGTCAAGAGGATGCTTAGCTGTGGCACGGCAATCACCTGGAAAATCAAACAGCTTGCAGTACTGCCGGTTAATCTTGTGGTTGTCTGTGATGGACCCAATGACACGCCCACCTGTCCTCTCAACCGCAGCTGCCGCCTCCTTCACGCGCTTAAGTTGGTACACTGCTGTGAACTTGTGGATGGGTATCACAGAAATCATAATACTATGTCCTCTCTGCAGCGACTTCATCATAATACATAGCATAGAAGTGGCATTGCAGTGTTACGTGTTCACTGCCAGGCCACTCAGAACATCAACAGAAAATGCAACCGTTGGCCGAATCTGTACTTCATCTATCAAGAGGAATACATTCTTCTGCTGCAGTGTCTTCACTTTGGCAAATGTTTCCCTCATCACCTGATCCTTGTCAATAGATGAAGTGATGCACTGCAGCTTCCATTTGCTTGACAGCACCAAAAAGTCTCAGAGCTGTTCATAATTACACTTGGGTTATGATTCAAGAGCAAAACAATAATAATTCAAGGAAAACTGTTTTTGTGATAAAAGTTCCAACTGATGTGTCAAAAACACCAGCTTCTTCTCATTCTCTGTGTTCACACAGGCTGATGCGTGGGTTTGAAGAAGAGTGACAACATTCTCAATCATTTTGTCAAAGGGGATGACATAGTTAATTGCTAAGCGCACGGCTTCAGTGAACTGACCATACAACCTCAAACCATTGTTGGGATGAAGTGTCTTACCCAGTGGTACATTAATGCCCTTTCTTGAATGCACGGCAGATCAGTGGGATACGCAACGTCGGCATGTTTTCAACAATCACAGACAGGCTGCGCTCACTGAAATTTTCTGTAATGAACAGACACACTAACCTTTCTTCAGATCTTGAAATAATTAAGTTCTTGTACTGCTTCTATAGGTTACGTTCACGTCTGAAAGCATCAAATGTAGTAATCATATCTTTCTGAAGAAATGGCCTCAGTTGCTGGTCTTCGGTCTTCGCTGGGTGAGGTACAGGTTTTGAAGATGGCAGACATGAAGCAAGTGTATTGAAGACACTGGGAGGGATCGCAGGTCGTGAAGAACCACCAGGCAATTTGATAGAAGGAGGGTTAGCAACCCAATGTTTCTCACAAAGAGAAAAAATGTCAGAATCCACAACAAAGTTCTTGTGTGGTGGTATCACATCAAGCTACTTCTATCTTTTATAGCGGTCTTTTGCCAGTCACAGCACTCAGCACACTGTTATCATTGTTATTCGGCAGTTTGAATACACAAAATCAGCAAGAAAGAGTCTAGGACAAATTAAACAAACAAATAAAATCAGGAATAATCTAGTTAACAAACACTTTTCACTTCTAAATGCAGCCATGCACGAAAGATGGAATGACACAATCTTCCACCTCCACGGTACATTGCACACTGGACTGGCCTCCACTAGCAGAGCCAGGAATCTGGATGTGCTCATCCTGTGTAATAGTAGTCCTTGAGGTGTATATATATATATATATATATATATATATATATATATATATATATATATATATATATATACAGTATATATATATAATGGATTTTGAGCGAAGCGAAAAATCTATTTTTGGGTGAGGTAGCCATGTCGTCCTGATGGAAGTTCCTAAAGGGTAGCTTCCTAGGGTATATTTGATTACAGTGATATTCCCAGAGAATTTTACCTTAAGGTATCCAGAATTCTAACTCCTGGAGCGAATATCCCTAAATAAATCTAAGAGGGATATCGCATAATATCAGAGGACATATTCTTGACACGCCACCTAGCTATCTTCACCCCGAACAGTATTAACGCTTCGAGGGGTTACAATGGCAAGAATTTAAAAACGAGAATGAAAAGAGAGCCATTCATGAGGTATCTCTCCTATCCCATTTCGAGTGTGTATATAATGATGACGGCAGCGCCATCTTTATTCCTTGTAGCGATACACGAGGTGCTACAGATATTGTATTATAGGGAGGGGTCAATAAGCCCTTTTTAAATTAAAAGGAAGGACGGGTCCATCAGGACGACATGGCTACCTCACCCAAAAATAGATTTTTCGCTTCGCTCTAAATCCGCTTTTTGGGCTCAGGCCACGTTGTCCTGATGGAAGTTTACCAGAGCATTACTGTATCTGTGGATTCTCAACCGGTGCTGTACCCTCAAGAAAGTATTTTCCTGGTCCGTCTAGACCTAGAGACCTATGATGTTACCGTCATACATCATTTCATCTAAGCATGAACTATGTTAGTGCTTCCTGTCTCCTACAGGGAAGAGTCGTACTAGACTCTGGAAAAAGTCTCGAGGAGTACATATTAACAATGGATGACAAAATGACAAGCTTGTGTAGTGGTCTCACCCTATACATTATAAAGCAAAGTTTGTATAAGAGTCACCAATGTCAGTATGAATTCCTGACATCTCCCCAGTGTGTCTACTCTTATTAAACTATCGGATAACAGTTGTATCCGTATAGGAACAAATTTTGCATCTCTACCACCATCCCCTTAGTGTACAACGTTAATCCTTCCTAAGGAAGGGTTAAAGCGAGTGGATTTTTGCTTGAAGACAGGAACAATCTTAAAAGACATTCCATGTTAAAATTATCCATACTTTAAACTTAATGTTCAGTTCATTACTAATAAAATGAATGTGAACTAGTTTATTAAATATTTGATAAACATATATCAGTCAACATTTATAAAATTTATAAAATGTGGACGATATCCATTAAAGCATAAAGAAAACAGTAAACAGAACATATTGTTTCGTCTAAAAGGAAACAGATTTGCCACTTTAAACGAATTATTAATAATATTGATACAGTCTGTATTACTGTTTATTTACACTAGCGTAAGAAATGCTTGGCACAAGTGTCTGTAATATGCTTTAGTTCACCAAAGTCAATGGAACAGTTCGTAAGGACACGTTAGTGGCCTATCACTTAGTGTGTAGTAACAGTCTGTGACTACACACCCACCCTCTTAATTAATCGTACCAAGTTAATTTCACTGTGCCTCGCAGATTTAAACAGCAGGTTTAATAATTCTACCTGCTGCTACCACAGACCTCTTGAGTTGCACCACTTGCTTCGCATAGTGCATAAAGAACACCTTGGATGACTGCCAACCGGTGTACGAACAAAGATGTTCAAAGTCAATTATAATTAAAGAAATTTTATGGAAGAAGCAAGTTTCCTCAGGTCATGACTTGCGGGTGTACTGTCTGGATCCGCTCTGCGAATAAAATTGGTGAGTTTCGCCCATAGTTGTTTCAGAGATAAATTTGAACCCGAGGTTTCCCCTCTGAACAGCTGTCCTCCTCTAAAGTCTGAAGTTCTATGAAGATAGACCTTTAAGCACTCCACTGGACATAGAGATGCATCTTCCTTCACCGGGCAGATTCACTAGGAACCCCACCTGTTGGTGGGTACCTTGTTCTCGGCAAGAAACGTTGGGTCTGGAAACAGATTCAGTTCTCCCCCTTTCAAGAACTGAACGTGGCCTTCCTCTCTCAAGAGAGCCACTATTTCATTAACTCTAGCCCCCGAAGAGAGTGTAAACAGAAACATAACTTTTTTGAGTTAAATCCTTCCAAGCGCACTCCTCATTATTCATTATTGATGCAAATAAGGAACCTTATCTAGTGCCCATGAAATGGGTCTTGAAGGCGCTGAAGGTCTAAGCTTAGCACCGATCTTCGGGATTTTATTAAAAATGTCGTTAGAAAGGTCGACCTGAAAGGTATATAGTATCGGTCTTGTTAAGGCAGACTTGCATGTTGATATTGTGTTGGCTGCTAAACCTTACTCATGAAGGTGAATGAAGAAAATAAACAGAAGTCTATCAAGAATTCTTTTGGTTTCTTCGCCTTGACAAAAGACACCCACTTCTTCCATGATGACTCATATTGTCTTCTGGTAGATTTGGAATTAAATTTCTCCAAAAAGTCTATACTGTCTCTTGATATCCCGCATCTTTTTCTCATCGTTAGGGAGAGAAAATCATGAGATGCAGGTTCCGGGTTATCTGTGAAGAAGCGAAGACAGTCGACTTCTGTACTCGCTGAGTCAGGGTTGGATCCGGTAGCGGTACAAACTTCAGTCGTAGTTCCAATGCCAGAGGGAATCAAGCGCTGTTTGGCCACTTGTGGGCCATTATTGCCGCTTTCCCTTTGAAGGATCTCGTGTTGAGGACCTTCAAAAGAAGGTTGTGGGGAGGGAACAGGTAAATCCTGGACCATCTGTTCTAGTCTAGGGACATAGCGTCCACTGCTTCCGCTAGCGGATCCTCGTACGGGGACACATAATGATGTGTTTACTTGTTGTCTTTCGTTGCAAAGAGGTCTATCTGCAGTTCTAGGACCTGACTCAAAATGAAGGAGAACGATCCTGCGTCTAGGGACCATTCTGACTCTATCGGTGTGAACCTGGATAGAGCGTTCGCTGTCACGTTGCGGACTGCTTGAATGTGAACTGCTGACAGGTGCCATTTCTTTCTTTCCGCCAAATGGAATATGGCCAACATCACTTGGTTGATTTGAGGCGATCTTGACCCTTGTCGATTCAGGCATCTCACTATCACCTCGCTGTCTAGAACCAATCTTATGTGGGTTGAGTGGTGAGGAGAAACTTTCTTTAGTGTCAGAAGTACTGACATGGCTTCTAGAAAGTTGATGTGAAATGACTTGAAAAGATTGGACCAAGCTTCCTGGACTCTCTTCTGGTGAGAGTGGCCTCCCCAGCCTTCCTTTGAAGCGTCTGTATGGATAGTAACTGACGGGGGAGGAGGTTGAAGAGGTATCGATATCTTCATTTGCTTGGCTTTGGACCACGGCTTGAGAAGCGTTCGCAGTCGAGTCGGTAGTGGTCTCATCAGATCTCTTCGCGCGTTTGATGCATATTTTTTCCAGACTCCTGTTGCATCCTTTAGCTGTGCTCTTAGCACTGGATCTGTTTTCGAAGCAAACTGTAGAGAGCCCAGCATTCTCTTGATATCCGTTTGGATTTCAATAGTCTCTTGACAGATCCTGCTATTTCTTTCCTCTTCTTCCCAGGAATGGAAAGTCGATGTGATTCCAAATTCCAGTGGATTCCCAACCACTGAAAATTTTGAGCTGGAGATAGTCGAGACTTTTTGATGTTGATCTTGAATCCCAGATGTTCCAGGAACTGGATCACTATCTTAGAGGCTTGCATGCATTCTGTCCTGGATGCTGCCCACACCAGCCAGTCGTCCAAGTAGGCCACTACTTGGATCCCCTTTAGGCGTAATTGATGGACGGCTGCGTTCGCAAGCTCCGTGAAAATCCTTGGGGCTATGTTTAGTCCGAATGTTATGGCTCTGAAGGCATAAAGTCTTCTTTGTAACTTGAACCCTAGGTAGGAGGAGAGGTGAGGATTAATTGGAACGTGCCAATAAGCGTCTGACAAGTCTATGGAGACGGTGTATGCCCTTCCGGGCAGTAGGGTCCTTATGTGTTAAAGTGTGAGCATCCTGAACTTGTAGTTCACTATGAACTTGTTGAGTGGCGACAAGTCCAGAATGACTCTGAGTTTTCTGAGTCCTTCTTTGGAACACAAAACAGCCTTCTTTGGAACTTGATGCACTTTACTTTTCGGATTACTCTTTTCTCTAAGAGTTTTCGGACATATTCTTCCAGAACGGGGGTAGAGTGTTGGAAGAACTGAAGAAATGGAGGTGGAGGACTGTTCCAGCTCCAACCTAGTCTATTCTTTATTAGGCTGTGGGCCAACCTAGTCTATTCTTTATTAGGCTGTGGGCCCAGGGATCGAAGATCCAACGATCCCTAAATAGATGTAGTCTCCCTCCTACTGGAAGCATCTCACTTCTGCTGTTGTGGACCTGAGGCCTTGCCTCCTTGACCGCGTCCTCCCCTGAATCCCTTCCCCTTGAATGGCGTCTAGAAGAACCTCTGGCTGTTCCTCTAGCTTTTGAGTGAAAGGAAGAAGTCTGCCTTTCAAAAGCTGGGTTGAAAACCGGCGACTGTGTCGCCATTTGTTTAGGTACCAACTGGTACATGGTTGGAGGTTGTGCCACTATATGAGGCACCGCAGTCGCAGGAAGTTGCTGTTGTTGCTGTCGGTAGGGTTTACCCGGCCGAGAGGAGAGCCTAGGCCTTTTTGTCTTCTTCTTGGGTTGGGGACCCTCATCCGGAGAAGACTTTCTCTTAAGTTTTAAGCTCCACTTATGGAGAAGGTTCCTATTCTCCGTGGCGGCTTTGTCTACTACCTCTTTAACTACTTCATTGGGAAAAAGGTTTTTACCCCATATGCAAGAGGAGATCAGTTTCCTCGGTTCGTGCCTCACCGTAGCCGAGGCGAACACGAACTCTCTACAGGCTCTCCTAGTTTTAATAAAGCTATAGAGATCCTTCATAACTGTGGCCAGATAGGTTTTGGCCACCACCATGAACATGTCCTGTTTCTTGGGGTCACTTGCCATCATTTCTAACGTCGTTTGCAACGACATCGATGCCGCAAGTCTTTCTTTCGTCTCTTGCTCTCTGCACAAGAGAAACTCCGACAGCTTATGAAGTTCCTTACCAAACTGACGTTCAGCATATCAGCTTCCAACTTCCCGACTGAGAAGGTAAGGTGGACGTTCTTCCAGTCTTTTTGGTCCAAGGGTAAGGTCAGGGATAACGGCTTGCATTCCTCCAAGGAGGGGCATAGTTTCCCTGTCTCCGCCGCCTTCACAGCTGCCTTATATCCCTTTTCCATGAAGGGAAAGTCTCTGGTTGGAGAGGCCGCAAAGGAGGGAAGCTTCTTACTCAAAGCTGGCACCTTTGAGTTCGTGAAGCCCCTCTCTTTCATCGACCTCTCTAGTAATGCCTGTGCTTTACCATGGTAAAAAACTATGACCTCCTTCGGCTCCGTCTCCTCCTTTGAGGCTGGCTCCTTCCTAAGACGGATATAGCAATCCGGGTAAGAGTCTTTGTTGGGCCAAAATTCCACATCTTCCAGGGGAATTGAGCACAACTTCTCCGATATAACATTCTTCCCGGTTGTCATTGGCATGTGTTCGGCATACCTCCAAGGACTGGTATCCGAGCAAAAAGGAAGATCCTTCACGTTGAGTCGCTTCTGGGGCCCACGTGATGCTGCGAGTCTACGTATCTCCAGTTTCATCGCAGCTTCCTTTTCATCATTCTTCTTTTGTATTTGTTGAATCATTTCAACAATAGAAGAAAGAGTCCTTCCCAGATCACCTTGGATAGCAGACGATGTAGAGGAAACAGGTTCTGGGGCCGGAACCGATGTAACCGACACCTCGTCGATTTCTTCCTCGTCTATTTCTGGAGCCTGGGTCAGCTCTTCCTCCTGACCTTCTCCCAGAAGGTCCTTCTCTGTATAATCCGACACTTCTGACATCTTATCGTCCAATTGGATGTCTTGAAGGGCGGCCGAGACTTCAGAATCTACCGGAATCTGGACGGTTGGTATCTCCTCATGAGGCTGAGGGATGACTGCATCAGCCGATGCCTAAGGGAAAAGGTAGGCCCTCATCTTCTCGTTTGGAAGGTAGGGGCCTGAAGCGTTTTTCTGAAAACCCCTCACCCAGGTTCGCAACTTTTCCCTAGCAGCATCACTTGACTCCGCCGGTAATCAGGTTAGAACGTATAGTACATACCTGAGGGTCCCAATACCGGAGATCACCTTTGGAGACTGCGCATGCTGCGTGCCTCCTGCATAACTCATGTCCACAGAAGTTCTTGCTGTGGACATTGCAGAACATACTCCCTCACTTCGGATGGTCCTCCTGTAAAGAGAAGAAAATCCATGAGTATCAAGTGAAGGCTTTTAACTTATTATTAATGCATGTAGCTTATACAGTAAAGCTAGAAAGGAAAGAAGGAAAGACACATACTTGTATTTCCTGCCCAGCTAATTGCTGTAAACAAAGTTTAATTCTTATTCTAGAATGCCTTATATATTTTCCTAAGCGGAAAGTTAAGGTGTAGCTCACACCTTGAAATAAGGTTTTAATATACGGGATAGAATGACTACAGAAAGAACTCACTTTCTATATACTGTACGGTCTCAACAAAAGGTTATACAAGATAACATTAAGTATGTTGGAAGAACTTTAGTGTTACAACAAACTCTATACTGTAGTATTATCAATGTAGTGTGTACTACACCACAAATATAGTAACTACTGTACATCGCATGCTGTCGTGCCTGCCGGCATTCACCCTAATATAGTTCAAAGGTATGCTACCTTTAACTAATGGGCGGCAGAACACTGGCTCGCAACAAGCTCATGATACAAGGAATCCTACTTTATGGTAGCCATGTTTAGCTTTTGCAGCACTTAGTCAAAGATTTGATAATAATGCGTGAGAAGAATATTTTTTCTTTGTTCAATCAGAATTAAGATGCAGGCTATAATAAAAATGGTCTGAGCATTATTAAATTACTTTGTAGAGATAGAAAGGTAGATTCTTAGTTAAATTTTCTTCAATGGAACAAATAGAAGATGAATCGGTAGCAAGCAAAACTATTGGTTAAGATGGTAAAGTATGCCCCTATTTTAAAGGGTTTGTCTGAAAACAAATGGTGAGTAGTTTAGGTCGAAGTGGAACACCCAAAAGAGACTTGTTGACTAAAAGCAAGATTGTGATTGGATTAGTTAAGCGAAATGTCTACCGAGTGTTTATAAATTTCAAGGATAGAAAAGATGTCCGGTTAAAAATGAAAATAAGTATTTTGGGGGATAAAAATATGACTTGCAAATCCTTAATTTTATTTTCATATCTGTACAATATTATTTCGAGGGAATTAATGGGAGAAAGCAATTGGGACTTGAGATAAAGGAGCAAGTTTTCAAGAAATCTAACAAAAGTATGAAATGGAATAAAGAGCAGTTAACCGTAAAATATTTAATGAAAATACTTTAAATCGTCTTGTGTCTGGTAGAGTTAAAAGCGGTGTATTCATTGCTTAAGATAGTGTGAAATCAAATCAAATAATAATAATAATAATAATAATAATAATAATAATAATAATAATAATAATAATAATAATAATAATAATAATAATAATAATAGTTTTTCAACAACAGTGGTAATGCTAATTTTCCTTTCGTTATTTTTTTTCAGGAACTCGAAAATTTCATCACAGGCTCTGGGGAAGCAGGAATAATTTTGTTCACAATGGGGATTAGTTTTAACTCTAATGTTGTTCCTCCTTCTCTTATCGACGACTTTATGAAAGCTTTTGGACGTCTTAAGCAAAGGGTAAGACATTTGGTTACAGCTAATCTTTGAAAATGTGTGTTGAGCATAAAAATTTAATTTACAACTTAAAAGGAAATTAAGCTAGTTACTAGATAACTGTTTAATTCTGTCTGTCTGTATGGCTGCCTGTCTGTCTCTCTGTCTGTCTGTCTGTCTTTTAAAGACTTTTATGAAATTTCTTCTTAAGAAAAATTTCAATACTGCTTTATGACGTTACAAAATTCACAAAATATTCATAACATAAATTTAATTTTGATGCTGCAATAGAGAAATCGTAAGCCGTTTCTGATCACCCCATCCTTCTCTCTACCTGAATTCCCTCCAACGTCCTGTCTCTCACACTCTCCTTTGGTATCGACATGCAGACAGCATCCCTTCTGACACCGAGTGGCAATCGACCATCCAATTGAGGAGAGAAGATACAGTAGTTGCTGAAATCAATAGAAAAGAATATCAATTATGTGGTAAAAATTCTTGGATTATTGGGTAAATTACTTATGTAAATTTAGCTGATTCTGAATAAAGGGTGTACACAAACTGGAATTCATACAATTTCGATGATAAGATTCAATCAATAAAAACGAATGAAAGAAAGTAACTCGAATAATTGTACTGAAAGCAAATTACCATAATTTCACCCTCAAAACTTATATTTATACATACTAAATATTATATAATATTTCATATAAAATACATTTTATATATGCAGACACGCACGCACATATATATACATACATATATACATACATATATATATATATATATATATATATATATATATATATATACATATATATATATATATATATATATATATATATATATATATATATATATATACATACATATATACATATATATATATCTATATATATATATATATATATATATATATATATATATATATATATATATATATATATATATATATATATATATATATATATATATATATATATATATATATATATATATATATATATATATATAGTATATATATATAGAAAGAGAGAGAGAGAGAGAGAGAGAGAGAGAGAGAGAGAGAGAGAGAGAGAGAGAGAGAGAGAGAGAGAGAGAGAGAGAGAAGTAATAGTTGTATAAAAAGTGACACTTTACTCCCCCGGGATTTAATTCTATAACACATGGCCACCAACTATTTGAATAATAGTAAAATATATAAGGTATATTGAATTTCCAAACAATATCCTAAACGTTATTTTCAATACGATATGGTTTGCTACAAATATCTTAGTTTTTATCCAGGTACTGATGAAATTGGAAGAAGATTACTCCAACCCCCCACCAAATGTTAAACTGGTCAGATGGCTGCCCCAACAAGATATCCTTGGTGAGTCCTTCAGCTTTGAAATATTTTAGGATTAAGTTTTCTTATGAGGAAATTAAATGCTAAATAGGCAAGCAAATCACCGTATCACACATTTGTACCAACCGTGTGTCACACGATCGTACATAAATTATTTTGCATATATTACGCTTGTATCTGCGCTCTTCCCTCGCACTAAAAAGAACCTGAATAATCATGTATGTGTGTCGCCTATGTAACATTGTCATTTTCTCGAACATATATTTTCCTGTTGCCTTGAGGTTTTGTATATAAAGGAGAGTGTTCTTTAATAAAGTACTCAGTTGATTGCATCCTGCCTTTGAGTCATAACCTCTCTCTCGGCCGTCACACATTCATAAAAGTAGGTCTAAAACACCATATAATGCATTAAGATATGTATGAAGTCCCCATGTTATCTCACGTATCATACTACCGAATGAGGCGTTATTGTTAACATTGTAAAACACCATAAGTATATTAGTCAACAGTAATTTCATTTTTGATTACCCATAATTAAGGACATCTCCAAGGAGGCTATTTTTCATATTCTTTGTTGACAACCACGCACACACACACACACTATATATATATATATATATATATATATATATATATATATATATATATATATATATATATATATATATATATATATATATATATATATATATATATATATATATATATCAGCCATTACTGGTTCACAGCAGAACAAAGTCCTCAGAACACTTGCGCCTGTTTAGGTCTTTCTTTGCCAGTACACACCGGCAAACTTTCTTACTTCGTCAAACCATCTTCTCTTCCTTCCTCTGCTTCTTTAGTGATCTCTAGGGACGCATTCTGTTCTCCTAATATCCCTCTATTACCTCTCATTCTCATTATATTATCGTGGCCCTATCCATTTCTTAAAATAACCTTGTTAAAATAGCCTTTACTCTTGTTTCCTCTCGTATCCAAGTTGCTCTTTTCTGTCAGTTGTGACCAGCTTGTGTTCTAAAGATTAATAAGACGCCAAGTTTCTTATGCATAAATCAAAACTGGTAGGACCATCTGATTAAATACTTTTCTTTTTTAAGAGTGTGGAATTACTTTCCATGATCTCATTTTGATAACCAAAGACTCTCCATTCGATGCTTATCCTTCTTTTAACTTCAGTTTTGTGTACTGGGGAAACTCGTATTAGGTGTCTTTAGTATGTATTAGTATTAACATTATCTGAGTTTTACCCTACATTTCTCCTTTCTTTATTCAAATCTTCTATCGTCTTTTACAATTCCTCCTATGATCCTCTAAACACAACTATGTCATCCGCAAATCCCAAGTTGTCAAGGTATTCCCCATTAGTATTAAATCCTACCTTTCCTCAATCAAAATGTTTAGAAACTTTTTCGGCCTATGCTGTGAATAATTTGGGAGGGATAGGATTTATCCGTCTAATTCCTTTCTCAAATGGAAGTTTCTTATCATATTTATGTAGTTTTAGAATTCCCGTACTTCCTGTATAGATATATTCAAGTCTTCTAACTTAAGATTCCTCTATTCCTTGTCTTTGAAGGGCTTTCATTACTGCTAAAAGCTTCACAAAATCAAAAGGTTTCTGAAAAACTATAAATGCCATACATAGCGGTTTACATACTTTGTTGATTTTTTCATTAGCTGGTTAATTGCAAGAATATGATTAGTTGTTGAATACCCACTTCTAAAGCCGGCCTGCTCTCTTGGCTGGTTAGAGTCTAGCTGCTGTCTCTCTATTCGGCATGATATGATCTTTGTAAATATTTTATATTTGGCGGTATTTTTTTAGTTCTTTTGTGTCTCCTTTTTTGTGAATTAGTATAATGTTAAAGTTTTTCCAACCTGTATGGATAGAACATTCAAGCAGACATTTTGTGTTAAGTTTAGCCAGTTTCACTACTATGAAACCTCCTCTATTTATTATTAAATAAATTGTTAGGCCATTTTTTGCTGCTTTGTCAGTTTTCATAGTTTTTAATGCTTTATTTACTTCTACCGAAACGTTTGGTCCCGTCTCATGTGTTTTATTACTTTTATTGGCAAAGTTACTTATTTCTTATATCACTATTACATAACATTGTACAGAAATCCTCTGCAATTACTCCATCTCTATTGTTGATAATGTTTACATTTTCCTCCGTTTAAAGCAAACCTCAGTTGGCAAACCCGTTCCAAATCTTCTATTCATCAATTTGATGCTTCATCTTATCTTTTGTATTCCTTCATTTTTTCCGATTGTGTTTACGAATATCTTGGATTTTTTTTTTTTTGTATTATTGTTTTGGATAGTTTTGTCAATTCTACTTCATCCCTCTTGGATTTTACCCTCTTTTGCAATTTTTTCTTTATTGAAATTTTCTTTTATTCTGATATTCTATCTCGATCTTGTTTATGAACTATACCACCTACCTCTTGTAAGGATTCTAATAAAAAAAAAATAATATACCGATTTATATACTTACATTTCATTATGCAGCTGATAGTATCTATTTCGTATTTTTCTCCTATTACAGGAGTGCTTATATTCTTTCTTAAAATTACTTTTTCTCTTTCTTTTCTTATATCTAGTCAAATTTTGCTTCTTACCATTCGATGGGCGATTGACTTTAACTTGTTTAACACTGGTACATCTTTAACTATATTAAACTTTTCGTAGAGAATATAATCTATTTCGTTTGTTTGTTTTTTTCCATTTAGGTATCTCCATATCTATCTATGTTCTTTGTTATAAAAAATGGAGTTCATGATTTTAAGATTGTTTCTTTCAGAGAGCACTATCTGTCTCACTTGTCATTTCTTGTGCCTACTCCAAATTCGCCTACTGCCGATTCTCCTCTATTGTTTTGACCTACTTTAGTATTGAAAATTTTTTTCTGTATGGGATATTGTTGATGTATACCTATGGATGCTATGACAGTGAAAAAAATTCCAATAGATTTGGTACATTTGAGAACAAATCCCTCAGAACAATATTGGAAGTTAAATAGCAGGGCATGATTAGAAATGAATCTATAAGAAAAATTACTCGAGTGGTATATGTGGATGAGATCATGGTGAGGGGTAGATGGAGATGGTTTGGGCACGTCTCCGTACTCCCCAAGAGAAATTAGTTCACCACAAGGCACTAGAAGAGTTGGAGGACCTAGGCCTATATAGCTGAGGACTATAAAGAGTGAAGTAGGAACTGATAAATGGAGAAGTATTGAATTAAAAGCTCAAGGTAGAGACGAATGGCGAAATCTAACCGAGGTCTTTTTCGTCAATAGGCGTAGGAGGTCACAATGATGATATATGATTGCAGAACTTCCTCATTTGAAGTTAATATTATAGAACCACAGTTTTACCTCTTTGAATGCCATGGAAAGTAGGTAATGGCATCACTTCTCTACATGAGGTGAGAGCTAACAATTGGAGGGGATCTGTGGTCTATCGACGAGTGCTTCTAATAAAAGTACAAAAGAAAAATAAAGTTAATCTTAGAAGTAAAGAATAAATCTGTGTGGATATGGTACAAATAAGAAAAAAATATAAATTGCCGATTTCTGACGCAGAAAAGAAGGGATGTTTTGACACTTAGTGATATGAAAGCAAAACGGGTAGAACGGAGAGATTTTTTATGTAATAGCTGAAAAGATATAGGGATGGTTGGTTGATTCAAGATTTTCATTGGTAAGGTTGTTTTTGGCTTGAAAGAAATTTGGGATTATCTTGAGGTTATGTGTTATATGAATGCTAAAACAAATGAAAACTGATGATACTCTTTATTGGAAGGTCTGAAACCATCTGTGATTTGCTTTAAACAAAGAAGGCATTTTAGGGTATTTAAATACAATTGTTATAACAGGTAGTTGTGTTCCTCATGTGAATGAAAATTGATAGAATCTGGAATCTTTTACAAAAAGGTTTGTTCTCTGCTAGTGTGTGTCAACAGGTGTGTGTGTGTGTGTGTGTTTATGTGTGTGTGTGTGTGAGAGAGAGAGAGAGAGAGAGAGAGAGAGAGAGAGAGAGAGAGAGAGAGAGAGAGAGAGAGAGAGAGAGAGAGAGTGCATGCATGCGTTTTTGTATTATGTTCTATGTGTTCTGATGAACAACATTTTATTTTTCAAGTCTCGGGCATTGGCGGCCATTATTCAAGGTTACAATAATGGTCTAACCCAATGATATCCATGTCAATCTAGTTAACCGTTCCCCTAAAAACTAATTGCAGGGTCTAAAAGTAGCACTAAATTACACTATGAATATTACTATAGTTTTTATTCTGAGCATATATTGTTAGCTCATGAATGTCAATGAACCGTACGCGTACTCCTACTCTCTCTCTCTCTCTCTCTCTCTCTCTCTCTCTCTCTCTCTCTCTCTCTCTCTCTCTCTCTCTCTCTCTATCTTGGAGAACTGGAAACTTTCCTTGTACTTATAACAGACATTTTCTCGACGTTGATATTACTATTCTTATATATTCATCTCTACGGCGATACGGTAGCTGGAATCACATTGCAATCAGAAAATGACTGCTGATTGCAGTTAAATGGCAGCAACTTTCAAAATCATAAGACAATCAATTTGAGCCATTTTCAAACATTTGTGTTGCTGGTATAGGTAAATATATTTGTGATAAGTTATATTATCCTATATGATTTAGCCCGTTTTGAGTGTTATCTAATACCATATTGAGAATGGAGAGCTGTTTCCTTTTTATTTTGACGTCGTACTGTTTTTCCTTATGAGACAACATTTGGTAATCGAGGATGGAGCCTACGAAGGTAGTGAACATTTTTTACAATTATAATTTTTCAAGCTTTCCTTCAATCTTTGGAGGTAATATTGAGCCGCATTCTATAGTAGATCATATATGCAATAAATCCTATCTTTATCATCTTCATTCGTTCGTAATGGATTGCCTGGTCTTTCCTTTGTCCCATTGATGTCGGTGATATTTTCAATATTGGTTTGATTCAGTGTATGCATTCTATCATCTATCATCTAGTCGATTATATTGCATTGGATCTAATCTAGTTCCTAATTGGTCCTTCACCGGTGATGCAAAGTGCGAATGACTTACAAAGTACTCTATATACTATAAAAGGTATTATTATTATTATTATTATTATTATTATTATTATTATTATTATTATTATTATTATTATTATTATTATTATTATTATTAGCTAAGCTGTAACCCTAATTGGAAAAGAGGGATGCTATTAGGCTAAGGACTCCATCAGTCTCTTATACATTGATCCCATTCATTTATGATATAGCTTATTAGAATTATAAAAAATATATCTCATTTGAATGACTAATGAAAAATAGATCAGCATATCTCACTTCGGTATATAAGAAATGTATGAGGATGCAAGATGCAACGTGATTTTTAATATTTATCGAATGCCTGAGTTGATAAAAACGGACCTTAAAAATTTTAGAAATTAGAAATAGAAAAAAAAGTTCTAGAATGTTAGTGACAAGCATTTAATAGATATTTATAAATCTTCAATAATCAAAACGTCACTAAGCTTGAAAAAATTAACTGCTTTAACTTCCGGCATTTTACGGTAAAGGACGTATATAAAAAAATGATAAATTTAATCTAAAGACTACTCAACTGAAAATTAAAGGTCTTAGAATGCCAAAATAAGTGTTTCAGAATCCTTCTTTATCCTACAGCTCACCCCAAAACAAGACTATTCTTCACGCATTGTGGTATGCATGGCGTAATCGAGGCACTACATTATGGTGTTCCTATGGTAGGGATGCCCGTCTTCGCGGATCAAGAAGATGTCCTTATAAGGATTCAACAGAAGGGGGTGGGCATTGGAGTCCCAAAGAACGCAGATGAGGAAACAATCTACAGAGCCATTACAGAGGTCATCGAGAACCCAAGGTAAGCATAGCGTGTTTCATCCAGCGTAACCTGAATATTCATCGTAAACATTTTTTGCCATGGGAAACATCAGGGCTTAGGATATTTTGGCGCATGACCATTTCGCCGAAAAGGATACGAATTGCTCCCTAACTAATTATTTCAAATATTCTACCTATTATATTATTAGATGAAACAAACATACGTAAAAATATATAACGAAATTAATCCAAATATTTAAAAAGAAAAGCAATATGTTACTTAATTCGAACACCCAAGGAAGTATCAAAGTAATATCTAACCCCTTTATGGAAAATACCATAGGTGGTAAGAAATTACTTGATGGTGTCATTATTGTTTATAAAGAAAGGAAATACAGTTAAAAATCAAATTGAAAATTTAAAATGAAGAATATAAGTAAATAGTAGTTACCGTGCTGGAAATTGAATATATATATATATATATATATATATATATATATATATATATATATATATATATATATATATATATATAAACATATATATATATATGTGTATATATATGTATATGTATATATTCATATATATATATATATATGTATATATATATATATATATATATATATATATATATATATATATATATATATATATATATATATATATATATATATATATATATATATATATATATATATATATATATATATATGTATGTATATATATTCATATATCTATATCTATCTATCTATCTATCTATCTATCTATATATATATATATATATATATATATATATATATATATATATATATATATATATATATATATATATATTCATATATCTATCTATCTATCTATCTATCTATCTATCTATCTATCTATATATATATATATATATATATATATATATATATATATATATGTATATATATACTCATATATATATATATATATATATATATATGCATATATATATACATATATATATATATATATATATATATATATATATATATATGGGTATATATACACATATACAGTATATATATATATATATATATATATATATATATATATATATATATATATATATATATATATATATATATATATATACATATATATTTATGCATATATATATATATATATATATATATATATATATATATACTGTGTATATATATACACATATATATATATATATATATATATATATATATATATATATATATATATATATATATATATATATATATATATATATATATATGGAAAACATTCCATAAGGTTGCTATCTCTTCAATAGTTTACGAAGCAAACTCGAGATAGAGATTACTAGTCAGATCACTGAGCGGTCGTATATTGCAGAAAATCTCACTGCATTAGCATTTCTTCCAGTGCGTGATCTTATTGTTGGTTTTCTTGAACTGATTGACGATATTATATAGCCCTTACAATCTGTATTATATTTTGAAGCGCACTTTATAATATGAACAAAAAAAGGTCGAGAGGAGTGAAGACTAAGAATGAAACCAACATTTCCTACTTGAATTGTGGAATATTTGGAACGACCTCAGAATAATATGCTCAGAAGGCTTCCAGAATGCACTGCAAAATTTTTTAACATATATCACATAATTGAAAAAGGCAGACAGTTTAGCGATATAAAACAAGTGAGATTTACATAAATGGGATGATATACAAATAAATAAATAGTGATAACGCAAGGCTTCAATGGAATATGCTCCATTATGCCAAAAATGAAAAAAAAAAAAAATAAAAAAACATTATTTTCGCAGCATGATTTTCATTTGCACCCATTTCAAATAATTCTTTATTGTATTTTGATATAATACCTTTAGCAAACCTTTAGCGTTTATATGTATTTAAATAACTTTATATTTCATCCCTCTATTTTGTAAGGCTTGATTATGTAAAAAGGCAAATTATATAATGGTTTTAACAATAAAATGCTATTCTTGCAATTCTTTTTTCAAATGATCAAAATAAAGCAATCCACAAGATGATAATGCTTATACATGAAACGACTTAATAATAACTAAAACGTGATAAAATTTGCAAAGAACAATATGAAATCCAAACAACACTTCAGTCTAGAAAAGAAATACGAAAGGAAGAAAGGTAAAAGAACGGTTTTTCAGAGATGCCATTATTCTAAATGATGTTGCCTGCCCATATCTTCAAACTACAGCTATAGTTGGTAATTAACTGCTCGGCAAAATTGTCTTGCGGCAAAATTTCCCAGGACGAGTTTGCCGGCGGGTAAATTCGTTACGGCGAATTTTCCTCGAGTTCATACTAATGGCCAGGGAAATTTCGGTAACTTGCTAATCAAGTGCTACCATTTGAAATGATTGTAAATTATTATTACAAAATCACATTTAAAGATTTAAGAGAAATTATATCACCAAACAATAAAGACAAAACAGATATTGCATTGAAAATTACTTATTACATTTTACGTCTTTCATCTAATCTTCATCAGGTACAAAGAAAACGCCATCCAATTATCCAGCATCCTTAAGGACAATGCCGAGGAGCCCTTAAACAGAGCTCTTTGGTTGGTGAATCATGTCATCAACACCAAGGGAGCAGAACACTTGAAGCTCTCCGCCAGACACCTGGGGTTCTTCCAGTTTTTCGGAATTGATGTTATCGCATTTCTTCTTCTGGCCATCTACGTGTGTTGGTTTTATTTGCTAACAATGATAAAAAAGATAACAGAGATATTGGTTTTATCAGGGCAAAAAGCTAAAGTTCATTAGAACTACTCGAGCATCGGAAGTGTATTGCTCCTTATATCAGGTGGGTCTGAAATCCGTAGGAGGCATCACATACCGAGGATAATTAACTTCTATAATATATTACACACGCATACACACACTCTTACATATATATATATATATATATATATATATATATATATATATATATATATATATATATATATATATATATATATATATATATGTATATATATATATATATATGTGTGTGTGTGTGTGTGTGTGTGTGTGTGTGTATGTGTGTCTGTGTGTGTAATAAGACACCTTTTAGCGTTTGTGTGTAAATAAATAGAATGTATATTTT
>NC_090725.1:195387792-195405292 GCF_036898095.1 Palaemon carinicauda
GAAGGGTATGTGAGAGAAAAAAGTTGAGAGTTGATATGGGTAAGAGTAAGGTTATGAGATGTACGAGAAGGGAATGTGGTGTGAGGTTGAACGTCATGTTGAATGGAGAGTTACTTGAGGAAATAGATCAGTTTAAGTACTTGGGGTCTGTTGTTGCAGCACACGGTGGAGTGGAAGCAGATGTACGTCAGAGAGTGAATGAAGGATGCAAAGTGTTGGGGGCAGTGAAGGGAGTGGGAAAGAATAGAGGGTTAGGTATGATTGTAAAGAAAGTTCTGTATGATAAAGTGATTGTATTAACTTTGATGTATGGATCGCAGTTGTGGGGAATGAAATTGACGGAGAGACAGAAATTGAATGTATTTGAGATGAAGTGTCTGAGGAGTACGAAAACTTTCCTGACTATTCTGGAATCATCACAATCATCCAACAAGTTATATAAAGTTAAGAAAAATAAGAGAAGTGAGCTTAGAACAAGCATTCATAACCTCAACACTGAATAATCCCACCAAATGAAGGCTGCTAAGCGTACCATTTATACCCTGCTACAATATTTTTTTTTGTTTTTTTTGCCAGCAATAATACAAATCCTAGCTAAATTTTACAGCATATCTCACAAGTTTTTCTTTGCTTTTGAGAATTAGAGACCGTTTGTTTTCTACACAAAACTAATCTAAAACATGAATAAAGACTATCTGCTTTTCATCTTCTTGATAAGATCTAGCTTTTGCTCAACACTTGAATTAACTCTTTTATGGTTTTCTACACTTTTATGCAAAAAAACCTAAAAGAGTGAAGTCAAGGGTTATGCGAAGTTTTATCTACACGTCTATGGGCGACTGGTAGCAAACCTTCCCGTGGTGTCCCTGATTTTTACTACAAACGCTACATTTATACATAAAAACTACATGCAAGCCTCAAGGTTGGTGAAAGAATAAATGCTCGGCCTTCGAGCAAAGAGGTGGCAAAATGTAGAGCAATCAATTTGATACAGAAGGCTTGTCAGCAACAAAAGCAGAATCAGTGGTGCTGAGCTGGCGGCGCTGAATAGTACCTAACCTCCAGTATTACACCTCCTCAAATTTGATGAGATGCTAATACCAAAAGGAAATGCTAAAACAGATGAATGAACCTAGCCATCTACTTCATGGATATCAGGCAACAAGACGACGACTAAAATCAAGAATAAGCTTCATGGCATTGGAGGGTCCTGAACATCTAAACCATGCTTGCTGCCTACAGATTGATGGAATGGAGGAGGAGCGAGAATAATTCAACCAATGAATTACTACCTGACCCTAGTGAACACCTTGCTTGTAGAGCATTCCTTAACAGAAAGGAGTGTACCATTTTGAATAGATCAAGATCCAAGATTAGGAAAATAAAAGTGGGGATATGTCACCAATGTTGATTGCCCCTGTGTTGAATTACAATTGACCTCATCCTCCACTACTGACTACTGGGAATTGCATGTTCTGATATAGATCTGAATGAAGTAAATGACAGATTTCTCCATTGGCCATATGATATGATGATGACACTTTTATGACCCATGCTGAATGAAATACCAAGTTAGAAAAACACACTCAAAGTACATAACAAGGCAGTAGTTCCACAACATTGACTATGCCATCCATGCCAACCACACAATAGCAGTTGCTTGCCAAAACGTCAGTGCATAGGATTCCCAAATTTCCCACCATTTCAGATAAATCTTCAGTATTTCAAATTTGGTCCATTTTACCTAAATTTCATTTTAACGAAGTCCATTTAATGAGAGTAAATATTTTGAATACATACTATATATGTATATACATACAGTGTAGGTTATTTTATATACCGTACAAGTATATTAAAGCATTGTATATAATTTATTACCATGAGTCGAGTACATTACTTACCTAAAGAACTTTATAGTAGTATTGGTTCATATCTTGTCAGTGAAAATAGAATCTAAATTATTCATACAAGCATAAAATTGTAACAAGAGTATAAACATGTTTTTCATCATTTTTTTTTCCTTTTTTTGTGCTTCTATTATTAAGAAATTTAGTTAAGTAGTGAACGCAATGTTTACAGTTTGTAATCTTACCAAGAAAAAAAATGTCAAGTGTATCATAACTGTACGGAAAATGAAACTCAGGAGGCAAAGGGAAAGCGTCCAAGCTTGTTCAGATGATTTTGTATAAGGCATGTTATAGGCTGGTAGAGGAGACACGGCCAATCAGAGCCTATTGTTCAGTATCCTGGCCACTGATTGGATTTCCGACCACTCTCAATCCAACTGACATGTACATTATCCTTTGTTGTCCAGGTTGTTCCTAAGAATATGTATGCCATATTTCTCAACATCTCTTCCCGGGTTGTGTTGTGTTCGATGGCATTTTTGACTAAAATTGTGAATTGCATTCAAGCCTTGTAATACCAGCCGAACATTTTTTACTTCCTAAGTCTCTATCAGTAAATCTCAGCACCATAAGAAGATGCTTAATATAGTGGAAAAGATGAAACTTATTGACATGCTTAAGAAAGGGAGAAGCTATATGGACATAGGCTGCCATCACGATATCAATGAATCTACAGTTCTCTATATCAAGAAGTACAAAGAGATTATAAGGGCAGTAGTAAATATCACTTATAAACAACACAGACAAAAACGGTGGCAATCTCCCATAATTAGGTCATTGTAAGGAAGGATTCTGTATTAGCTCTTTGGATAGGTATCTGTGGGAAGAACATTGTACTAGATACCAGCACCATAGATGACAAGGCAGCTCTACTGTAAGCTTGCAAATGGCAGTAACGATACCCAGAACCAACACCTTCTTTGGTATCTCCCACCAAAAAACAGAATTTAATGAAAGTAAGGGTTGGTTTGATAAATTTCAAAGGAGTTTCCACCTTGAAATAATATATGTGCCTGCATAGAGAAGCAGCCTCTCTTGACAAACTAACTGGATGTTTCAGACCATCATTGATGAAAGGGGAATATTCACACGAACCAGTTTTCATTATGAATGAAACTGGCCTGTTTTTTAAACGGATGCCATTGTGGACTTTCAATACGAAGGAGGAGAACAGAGTTCCTAGATTGAAGGTCTACAAAAATGACCTAACACTTAAAATTTATGAAAATGCTACAGGCTTAATGAAAAATCTAGAGCTTACTATGAATTAAAAAACCCATGGTCCCTGAAAACCAGAAATAAGACCTATCTTCTAGTGTATTGGATGCACAGCCAAAAGGCAGGAATAATGAAAGCATTAACATCAGATTAGTTCACCAGTGCTTCATTTCAAAAGTCAAGCCTTGATTTCAAAGTCCTTCTCATAATGGACAATGCTAGAGGCCATACAATCCATTTGTTATCATGACATACAGTTAGAATTTCTACCATCTGACCAAAATTGGTGATTCAACATAAGTATCAAGGTATTTTCACTTTTAAGGCATGCTATACACGTAACTCCCTGCAACATTTGTTCAAGTGAATAAACAGGGATGGTAAAATTTCATTGAAGGAGTACGTACAATACAGAAGTCCAAAAATGAGAGGAAGAAAAGTACAATGATTGCTGGATGAAGTTGTGGTCAGATGCAGTCAATAATTTTAAAGATTTATCTCATAGCAAAATCCACCACTCAGCAGTAGATAAGACAGTGAGGCTGATGAAATTACTAGTTGGAGATGGCTTCACCAATATGATTACCAATAATGTAAACGTTCTGATTGAGGTCCACTCAGATTCATTAATAGATGGATGAAGATCTGACGAATATGATAAAATTCGAAAGTGAGGACGAAGAAGAGCATCGGGTTCCAGGAAAAGAAGGGTGTCCTCCTATCACTAGAATACTCCCTAACTCTAGCAGAAAAAGCAAAAGACCTTGAGTTAATTGCTGAAGATTGGGATCTGTATATAATTTGTACCTTGCAGTTCAGAAATATGATCGATGAAGATGAAGAACAGGGTATTTTTTCGTCAGCAGAAATAGAAATTACTATACTAGAAGACGACGTCAATGAAATCACACCACCTATAGATATATAGAATGATATAAAATATGAGACTATAATATGCTATATATCATTCCTCCCTACACTATTGAAGTGTTATGTATTAGTGGTCCCATTTATTGTGTATGTCTCATGTAAAATAAATATACCCCCAATGTACTCCTGCATATATATATATATATATATATATATATATATATATATATATATATATATATATATATATATATATATATATATATATGTATATATATATATATATATATATATATATATATATATATATATATATATATATATATATATATATATATTGTTATTCATATTCGCACGTTGCATTATCAAGTGTGGCGATGCCCGGGGTTTTGACAACATTGAACTTTTCCACCTTGGGGCATCCCAGAGATTTCCTTCGTCGTCAACCAAGACTGACAAATTGTTTGCCTCTTGTATTCTTTATTGCACCTAAAATTACTAATAAAACCTAAGTGACTCCATGAGGGTGTTTGCCTTCAAACTTCACAAATAACCGGCCAAAATAGTGCAATGAGACTTTAGTAATCAATCAGCGATTTTACAAGTTTTCCATCTGTGTAACACAAGACAACGATCAAGCAATAGTCAACCTCCTCCTTTTCTCCCAAAATTTTGTAATCTTCTGTATATTATCATGCATTGCCTTTTGAGTGCTATGCTTACTCATGGTGACTTTCAAGTGTTACTCTTTGAAAAAGTGTTTTCAGTGGTCCTTGCATGGGCAGTGTTTCGTATATTTTTAGAATATTTGGGATTTACTACATGACATCATAGGCCCAGCACAATCAGATCCTATCCCACTAATAACTTTCGGGTAATTGACTTGAGTCACTGAAGGAAAATATTTATGATAAATATGAATTTTCATATATAATTTACATTTTGTTTTTCTTGTCTTTCTAATGATTAACAAATTTTCTTTTTATTATTTTTTATTTTTATCCATGTTGATTTTTGTGCAAACCCCAAAAATTTCCTCTAGCAGGTAAGTAGTCACAAAAAAATGGTTACTTCAATAATTGCACCTAGTGGCCTTAGAATATAACATAAAAATCTAAAAGCAAAAATTCCTACGGATATGGCATAGATTATAAAAATATGAATGGATTTTCAATATCTTCAAGAGTTAAGAAGGCTAGGAAATGAGAGAGAGATAAACTTAAATAGAATGGAATTGGGAGGCAAAACTGGTCATTCTAATTCGAATCATTCATGTGATGTTAAAAAACACAAGATTAGTTGCTCCTTTCTAGAAACAAAATGTTGATCAATATTTATTACGTTATGAGGAAAGTCTTGAAAATCTAAAATGGCTTCGGGAATTTTGGTGCATGCCTTTACAAGCGTATTTGTTGGCAAGGCACTAGAACTTTTTCACAATTGTCGGTTAATCAGACCCTTGACTCTGATTTAATTAAAGATTTATTACTTAAAGTTTATGAGCTTCTCTCCAGAGCCCTCTTAACGAAAGAATGCCTTGACACAGTCATGTGGTTTCTTCATATTGTTTAAGAATTGTGACGGGCAAGAGGGCTCTCGAACTTGGGGAAATTGCTCCCAAAGTTTGAATCTAAATTTCTCTCCCTTTCCTCTGTTTCTTTTACTCAATATTACTTCGACCTCCTAATTTTATCAACTTTCCTAACTCCATGAGTATTATTTCTCTTAAGTTATGTATATATATATATATATATATATATATATATATATATATATATATATATATATATATATATGTATATATATATATATATATATATATATATATATATATATATATATATATATATATATATATATATATATATATATATATATATGTATATATATATATATATATATATATATATATATATATATATATATATATACATATATATATGTATATATATATATATATATATATATATATATATATATATATATTCATTTTATTTGGTCATTTATTCATTTATCTATTTATTCTTATTTTATTTAAATGGCGTTGATATTCCCACATTCGTCATTACTGCCTGCTTGGATGAATGTGAGAAAGGATCACGGTTGGGAGGTATTTGCATTCAAAGCTATATATAAGAGTATTGGATGATCTCAGCCATCCCAAAGATGGTTTGGACCTTTTTGGCAGAACTACTCTCAAGGGTTGGGTCATCGAAATCCAGGGGATCCAATCCTTGAGGTGGGACTCTTTGCTTCTGACCGGAAGTCCATCATTACACATATGGGGAGTATGATTGTATATTCCATTGGTCTCAGTCCTAACAGGCGGGTTTAGCTTACACATGTGCCTCTATATCTGTTTTGATGCTATCCTTCGGGTAGGGTAGGTAGTGGATCATCTTGGAAGTATACTCTCATTGTGCCAATAATGGAGAATATAAATTTCCTTTCCAACCTATGATTCTTTCTTAAAATTCTCAAGCAGGTAAACCAACAAAACAACCAACAAAAAAACAAAGAAAATCTCCCTCTCAACTATGGACCCTTCAAATACTGACTCCCCATCCCTTGGATTTGCTGACTCCCCCCCACCCCCCCACCCCCGCCACGCCCCGCACTGTTGACGACCTCTGATAATGGGAATAGGGAAAGTTCTGTTAATGACCTCGGAACAGGAAAGGACCATTCCACTAATATTCCAAAATCAAGTAATTTAGGTAATTCGAAGAAACTTTGAATCCTTCATTTTACCCAAATTCCAATAGAGACAAACTACGATGATCTATATAAAGCATTTGAGTGCTATGGATGTATAAAAGAAATAAGGATGAAACTTTAAGATGAAAAATGGGATTCATGGAAATCTTACTGTAGTTATGACGAAGCATTTAGTGCAATAAGTAACATGAATAATATCAAAATTAATAACTTGAATGTCGCAGCTGCTCTCTGCGATAAGGTACTAAAGGGTTTGGATGTATATGTAATAATTATATATTACATGTTTAAAACACATGACCTAATAGGTCTCTGTGGAAGTAGAAGCGGGTGTGAGAAGTGCTGTAGTCATATCATAGCGGGAAGCGAATACCAAGCCTCAGCAATGTAACATTTTTCATGAAGAGTAAACACTCACCAGTCCGTGAGAAAGGTTGCCTATGAGAACGGAACTGAGTATCTTCCGGTATTAATGTGGTGTGTACATAAATCATTAAGTGCTGAAATAACTTTAACATGCATATGGATATTTGTTTTAGTTTACTGGACGATGTCATACGGAATGGTCATCCGACCAAACCAGCTATACTCCTGTGATGGAGATGTTAACACTGTTGTTCTTAAAGAATAAACCATTTTAAAGTTAACTTACTGGACTTTACTTGAAGATGTAACATACCAACTATGATAATTAACACATTTAGATGACATTTGAAGGGAATCCAAATGTGTGTTAACAACAGTAGCACACTAATAAATGGTGGCAGCGGTAAAACTCTAAGAACCTGAGAAAAATCTTCAAGAACCAGTGGTAAAACTCTAAGAACCAGAGAAAGACCTTCAAGAACCAGCGAATAAAACACTGAGAACCAGAGAAAGATCTTCAAGAACCAGCGAATAAAACTCTAAAAACCAGAGAAAGATCTTCAAGAAATCAACAGTAATGAATCTACAATTTTGACTAAGTATCATAGTCCACCGAAGAAATGAAACATTTAATGAATGTTATACAAACAGATGAACTGGATCTTCAATCAACATCCTAAGAAAACCAAGGACTGACGTTCAACGTTTACAAAACATTGAAGAAACATATCCAGGAAGCACTACATTCAACGGAAATTGGACCGAAAACATTCACCCAAATATCAAGAGAGAGAGAGGAAATCGGACCGAAAACATTCACCCAAACATCAAGAAAGAGAGAGGAAATGACGACATCACACAACGCCATGTAAGCTAAGTACAATTTTCTTATTCATTTCAGTATTGAGCAGTGAGGTGTAGTTACCACAAGTCGATAGTCCATTATTACTGGGGTGAGTTGTTGCTAATCTTCAATTTCCTTTCATTAAAGGAAACTGTGTTCAACTCCGAATTCTCATCTAGAATTTTTTTTTCTCTCTCTGTGCTAGTTCCGTTTTCTTTCAGAAGTTCTTGGGAAATATCTTTGCATTAGTATCATTGTTTTGGGGAATTTTGTTATAATCTTTATCATTTAGTGCTTATGCGTTTACGCAGTGGACGTCTGTATTCATATAGATATTTTGATAGAATTGCAAGGGGTCGTTGAGATAGAAAAAAAAAAAAAAGTAAACATGACGCCCCCTGTGAGCCCAGCCCCTGGACCGAGTAACCCAACAGCTGGACAGGGTAATCTCCTTCCTATTGTGACACATGTAAATGCTCGCTCCGCAATCCTTCCTTTTCAGGGTCGGGTTAATGGGTTCTTGCCTCAGAATATGGAGTCATGGATTTCATCCGTCGATGCCCATTTAAATGCCAAACAAATCGTAGACCCTTTTGTACAATTACAAGAAGCTAAAAGTTTTATAGACTTTTCGAAAGGAGATGCGAGTGCGTATTTAAAGGGTGTTTCCTTTCAAGAAGCAGTTACCTGGGATGATTTCAAAGTTAGATGACATTTGAAGGGAACCCAAATGTGTGTTAACAACAGTAGCACACTAATATATATAGGCCTGCCGATTGGTTGCAAAAAGACACGGATTTAGTTATGCCTTTCCAGAGAAAGCCAAAACCACCAATATGGCTTATAGCGGAATCAAAGGGGGTTACAGGGAATTATTTTAAGATATGCAAATTTATTCAGAAAAAGGAAGAACTATTGCTCTGGGCGATATATCTCGTTTTGGAAAAAATAGTTTCCTCATCCATGCCAAATCAAGTACACTGTCTGTAATACTGTCCAACATAAAAACATCTAGTGATGATATTAACTTAGATGTCAAACCCCACCTAAATTTTAGCTACAGAAGGGGAGTAGTTTTTAACAGAGATCTGTATGAATTTACAGAGGAGAAGATACTAGCCATGTGTCCATTAAATGTATGGAAAGTTCACAAATTCCCAGGTACATCAATGATAATCCTTACGTTCTATAATGCTGATGTACCTTTCCATAATATTATTATTGAAAACAAAAGGATTAAAGTAAGACCATTCAAGCAGAAGCCACTGCAATGCTTTAATTGTTTTAAAATTGGGCACCCGCCTAAAGTTTGCAAAAATGAGAAAATGTGTGGTATTTGCTCCAAATCTTACCATGGAGAATGTGCACTTGGAGCCAGGTGTTTAAATTGCAACTCAAATCATAAATCCACAGACATTAGCTGCGAGCTATATAAGTTGGATGAAGCTGCCATCAACAAATCTAATTTAGAACATATAAGTGTGACCCATGCCAAAAAACTATTAAATAAATCAAATACATATGCTAAGGCATTAAAATCAAACCAACCTAGTACAGCCAATAGCTCAAAAAACAATAATAAGTATACCCTCTGATAAAATGTCAAATAACGAGGTAACCATATTACCTCCTGGGGCTTTACCACGGTGTATTAACACTAGGGCATTGCTCCTTGATGTACCGCCTTCTTCACCCATAACAAAAACTAGTAGAAACCTCTCTCAGGCCATGTCATTGCCTGATTTAATGGAGGTTCCACTTAAGACCAACTTACCTGATGGACCTGTAGTGGGAAAGGTGCAAAAACCTAAAATCCCACCATCTATTAATTGTAAAAGAGAGATACTTCTATCTCTCTCTCCCCCCCTCCATTAGAAACATTAAAGTTATGACATCAAATAAATTTGATGTTTTGTCTGCTGATGTTTCTAATGAACCAGAAGATAAACTGAATAAATCATAGATTAAGTTGAGGTCCACTATCCACCTCAACAAATAGATCAAAATGATACAAAGAAAAGCACAAATGTAAAACTCAACATAACAAGACCATCTCTGAAGAAACCTACAGGTAATAATGTAAGATTAACAACTGCTAATGGGAAGACCTTATCCAAGATGTATTTCAGAAATAATCCATAGTTTTCTTCTCTATTTTGCAATGGAACTTTCAGGGTCTAAGGGCGAAATATGAAGAACCTAAGCTCCTAATTCATGAACATTCCCCCATAATTGTATGTCTACAGGAAAGTAAGCTTGATGGTAACACTCCTATTCCTTGAGAGTATGTTAGCTATAAAACACCATATAATTAACAAGTAGTGAGCCATAGTGGAATTCTCATGTACATTCGTCGATATGTTCCCCAAATACCTATGTCTATACGTACTACCCAGCAGGCAGTGGTTGTACAAATTGATATAGGGAGAATATATACAGTATGCTGTCTGTACTTACCTCCAAATGATAATATTTTATATGATGGTTTAGTAGAGGTCATTCAACAACTCCCTCAACCTTTTCTCTTACTGGGAGATATGAATGGTAGACATCCTTTATGGGGTGATGTTTTGGCAAACATAAGGGGCAATATCATCTCATAAATTGTGGAAAATGAGGATGTCGGACTCCTTAATACAGGAGAGCCCATACACTTCCATGTTCAAACAGGTACCTTGTCATGCATTGACCTTTCAATTGCCAGCTCTAACTGCCTTCTTGATTTTGATTGGAGTAGATTAGATGATTAGCATACTAGTGATCATGCACAAATCATTATAAACACTAGCAATCGTCCATCTTTACAGAGATCGCCACGATGGAATCTTGACAAGGCGGACTGGGATAAATTTCATGAGCTAAGCGAAATTGAGGGAGATGCAGAACAGGTTGAAAATATTGATGATGCCATAGATTTGCTGAATGGAACTCTCCATACGGCAGGAGTCAATTCAATTCCAAAAACAAGAAGGTTATTCAAACGACGACCAGTCCCGTGGTGGTCTTCAGAACTAACTGCCCTGCTGCACAGAGCCATTAGAAGATCTCTAACACGATTGCGTAGACACCGAACTGATGAGAATTCAATTACATACAAGAAATGTAGAGCACAGTTCATCGTGCCATGAGAAAAGCTAGGTGCCAGTCATGGGTGTTTTCTGTTTCCTCCATTAACATCTTCTGTGTGGAGGAATCTAAAGAAGAATGCCAGCAAATTTACCCCAAACCCACCACCAGTGCTGAAAGTGAATGGTCAGTGTGTGACTAAAGCAAATGATGTTAGCAATGCCCTGGCAGATTATTTTTCAAATGTTTCTTGCAAGTGTGTAGCAGCTCCTAGTCACCAATATAGGAGCATTAAAGAAAGGAAAATGTTAGATTTTGCAACAGGAAGGGAAGAGTCATATAATTCTCCTTTTACTGAAAGAGAATATGATTCGGCACTTGCCACTTGTAACGATGCAGCCCCTGGACCTGATGGTATTCCATATACAATGATTAAACATGTACATTTTATTACAAAGTTATTTACTTTAAGCATTATTGATAGAATATGGCATGATCATAGTTATCCAAGTGTTTGGAAACTAGCCATTATTTTAGCTTTTTTGAAACCCAATAAGGACAAGTTTTTAGCAGCAAACTATCGACCTAATGCATTGACATCTTATTTATGTAAAATCATGGAGAAAATGGTCAATGCAAGGCTGATGTGGTACCTAGAAAAGAAGGGTATTTTATCACCGATTCAATGTGGATTCAGAGAAATACACTCAACGACTGATGTGTTGATACAACTTGAGTTCTCTATTTTTGAAGCGTTTGCTTCCAAACAGCGCCATGTGAGTTTTTTTTTTTTACCTTGAAAAGGCATATGATACCACATGGAGATATGGTATACTTGAAACAATTCATAACTTGGGATTGAGAGGAGAGCTGCCACTATTTATTCAGTCATTTCTTTCAAATAGCGTTTTTCAAGTGATAGTGAGGGAAACTCTATCAGAGAGTAGATGTCAGGAAGAAGGAGTTCCTCAGGGTAGTGTGCTGAGTGTAACCCTATTTGCACTAGCAATTAATAGGATATCCTCAGTCATTCCCCGGGATGTCCTCTTCAAATTATTTGTGGATGATCTCTCCATATCATTTGCTGGAGCTATAATGGCAATGGTTGAGAGAAAACTACAACTCTCAATTGACAAAATTATCCAGTCGGCCGGATATGAATGGATTTAAGTTCTCGACAAGTAAAACTACTATTGTACATTTCTGTCATATCCGGGGATCACATCCAGACTCGGATATATTCATTAAAGGTCAACGGATCCCATGTGTAGGGGAAGCTAAATTTTTAGGTTTGATATTTGATTGTAGACTTACATGGGTTTCTCACCTAAAAGCATTAAAAGCCAAATGTCTTGAGGCTCGGAATCTTTTAAAAGTATTGTCCCATTCATCATGGGGGCAGACCGCAATGCTATTTCAAAATCATACATGGCCTTGATTTTTTCCAAAATTAGTTATGGATGGGAAATATGCTCCTCAGTCACCCCAGGCTGATTAAAGATATTAGATTCAATACATCATGCTGGTATTAGATGGTCCACAGGAGCGTTTAGAATTTCGCCTATCCCAAGTCTCCTTGTTGATGCTGGAGAGTTACCTCTAGACTTTTACCGAATATCTTCTATTATTCTGTATTGGTTTAGATTGCAAAGACTCCCAAATTCTTTAGCCTGTCAGACTGCAAGCCTTGTAATGCACTCAACATACTTTGACTTAAACCCCAAATCTCCTCAATCTTATGGCTTTCGGGTGAAACAATTATTAAACAATCTGGATATAATTAGAATTAAGGGGCTTCCATTCAAGGTATCATCAATGCTTCCATGGAAATTACCAGAGATATCTTTTTGAAAATACTTCAGTGGAGTTGATAAAAATATGACTGACTTAGAAGCCAGGCCTCTTTTTACGGAACAAGTTACAAAACATAAGGAATCAACTTTTATATATACTGATGGCTCCAAATCTGATGATGGCGTTGAATTTGGAGTACATAGTAATGATTTTAATTGTAGAGGTGCACTTCCTCTAACAGCTTCCATATTTACTGCCGAACTATATGGCATATTAACCGCTAATGAGAAAATAGCGTTGGAGAAGGAGGGTAATTTTACAAGTCTTTAATTCTAGTGACCCTCTAGTTTTAAAGATTTTAGAATGGCTTTTTATTATTGGAAGGAGAGGTATAATGGTTCGATTTTGTTGGGTTCCACCACATGTAGATGTGTCTGGGATTGAGAAGGCAGATCCATTGGCGAAGAATGCTGCATCCGAGTTGCTGCCAAGAAGGTATCCCATTCCATGTAATAATTTCGTACCTAACGTCAAGATATTGTTCTGCAATAAATGGCAAAAGCACTAGGAAAGTCTGTATGGCAATAAGATGAGAGAGGTAACAAATGTCATATCTCCTTGGAGGTATGACATGATGCCTCGAAAATGGGAGACAACTCTTGGCCGTCTCCGTATTGGTCACACTCAGTTGACACATGAGTTTCTGCTAAAGGGCCAACACCAACCGAATTGTGACGACTGTTTATTACCTCTAACAGTGAGGCATTTGTTGACCAAACACTCTAATTATATTAACTTGATAAAAAGATATCTGTTTGAGGCTCGAGGTGAGGATGGCCGGTTCATCCTTGCCAAGATTCTTGGACATGATGTGTCCTTCTATGCGAGCGGCTTTTTTAGATTTATTTCAGAAGCAGATCTTTTGAAAATTATTTTACTTCTATACTGACATTCAACTTTTATGGATTAAATTGAATCTTCTCTTAATTTATATTTGAAATAAATGATATCGGCATCAATGACCATAGATGTCAGGATACCTGAAAACTTTAAATCAATCAATCAATCAATTCTCTCGAGAGTTTATCATAAAATAGTACGAAATTGTAGGAAATAGATAGTCCACACTTACGTAATATTATTTGATCGTTGCTGTGCTTCCACCTAAAATATAGATGAAAATATGATAATTAAAGAAAAATTATTTTGCTTGTGGATTTCACAAGATGCATTCATCATGAAACAGATACATTTTTAGATGAGCAAAAACCAAAACGATAGATAATGCATGATCATGCCTTACTGATGATTACTTTCTAACACAAAATTGATCTTGTGATAAGCATTTTGTGTCTTCTGGTACGAGAGTTAGGTATTTTTCATCAGGGAGAGATAGTCAGATTCAGAATAGATCAGGTTCAGTTGTCTCTAGTGTCTGATAAAGCCCCAGATTTGAAATTTAAGTCGTCTGGATCTGAGCCCGATCTGTCGCCATCAGACGAATTCCTTTCTGCGCCCCTATATGAAGGTATTAAAAAGAGGAACAAAAGTTATCAGATTGTTTAACAGTAACGATGGTAACATTGCCGTAGTTCTAAGCCAGTTTTCTTTATTTCTCAATGCAATGATTTGCCCAAACTCCAAAGTAGATAACTGTGTGCTTGACACCCTTTCAGAAATCAACAAATCTCCTTCTGAGTCTGTAATGCAGAGTATTGAACCATATATGCACAATTGTTTTGTGAAGCTACCTAACGATTTATTCAATGTCGGCCCGGTTAGAAAATACTTGTTTTCTTCTTTTTTATTATTCTTTAACTGTTACTAATATTATTAAAGGCGTTGATTGTTCGCAGTACACGCCCATTCCGCTTCAAAATGGCTCTTGTCACCTGACATTATTTCAAGTCATGTCTGTTTGGGCTTTTTGCCATCACTACCTTTCGATGGAGTTAATTTGTTGTTAGGCAAAGTCTGCATGAAGTAAAGTTCAGATTAATCCACTAGCAACTAATAAACCAGTTATTGTTGCAGATATGTATTCTATCGAACAGGAAATTCCGGGTTTGCTTCCGTCTTGCACAGTTGCTCGTTCACTAAGTAAAAATAAGACTAACTTTAATGACATCAATACCGATACTAATTTGGCTGATAAATTCCTCATTCAAATATTAAGTGATCACTCTGAAAAAGTGAACCTAGTTTATCTTGTTATTTATAAGATGCCTCGATGAAAGGGACATGAGCAATGGGTCTGCTTGTTATTATACCATAAATAATATATTGATGAGAAAATGAAAACCAGGTGTTGTTCAAGCTGATGAACATTGGGCTGTTAACCATCGGATTTTTATTCTGAATAGTTATCAGTCTCACATACTCAGTTCGGCCCATGAGGCATTAATGTCAGGCCACCTAGGTATAAATGATATGTATCATATGACACTTGAGAATTTCAATTTTCATAATTTAAGAAAAGATGTAGTTCAGTATTGTAGATGTCACACATGCCAGATGTTTGGTAACCTTAATAAAACTTTGCTTAAAACTCCTTTGTATCTTATACTGGCTTTTGATGAACCATCTAATCATGTTCTTATAGATTGTCTAGGTCTTTTAACCAGGACAAAGTTTAGTAATCAGCATATGTTGATTGTCATATGTGAACGTACAAAATTTCGCAAGGCTATTTGTATATGAAATGTCAATGCTAAAACTATTCTTAATGTACTTACTAAGTTCTTTACCATGGTTGGTTTGCCAAAGTTTGTTTAGTCTGAACTTGATTAGATTTCATGCCAGGTCTTTTTCAACAAGTAAAGCATCAATTACGCAACAAGCATTATAAGCTGTCAGCATATCATCCAGTGAGTCAGGTTGCTCTTGAGCGTCATCACACTTTGAAAAATTTGATCGAATCATACTATTTTGACACTGTGAAAGACTGGGATGAAGGCAATCATTTATGTTATTGTTAATTGCAGTTAGAGAGTATGTACGAGTGTCACTTAGTTTCAGTCATTTTGAACCCGTTTTTAGCTATTTCAAAAGAGGACCATTAGAGCATATAAAAGACAAGTATCTTTGAGTCACTTGCAATAAGTTTCTGATTTTCGGACAAAAATTATAAGAAAATGCGATATGACAAAGTCAAATCTAGAGCTAGCTCAAAATTCAATGGAAAAAATTATAAAAAAGCACTTCTGTAAAACGCTCATTTAAGCCTAATGGCAAAGTAATAGCCCTGCTTCCAATTCCCCGAAAGCCAAGTTAGGTATCTTTTTTTACGAACACGTGATGGATGAAAAGAAAAACAATTATATCTTATTAGGAAGTTAGCCAGCATACGAAAGAAAATGTAAAAATACATAACCTATTCAAACAGTAATGTTTGACCCTGAAGGAAATGATGATAAAATGTAAACTAATTTTGATGTACTCTCTGCTACAGTAAAACCCGATAATTCAAAAAGCGCATTAACTAAAAGACATTAGACCATTAATTGAAAAAAGTATATTTTTTTTTTTTCAGATGTTTTGTCAAAAACTGACATGGTGTGGATGTTGGTGACGCTCAACGCACCAAACAACAGCCATGAGACTGAATTCCAGTAAAAAGAAGTATCGTGCAGAAGAGATCTAGTATCTGAGTCTAGACAATAACTTTATAGGACCAAGAAAGAGTGATTAGAATTCATCCTGTTTATTGATTTCAAAGTCCGATGGAAGTTATCGATGTGCACCAATTCTCGCAAGGTAAATAACGTCTCTAAATCAGACAACTTTCCTATGCCTGGGAGTTGTGTCTGTATTGATAAAATCGAGAAAGCCAAGTATGATGCAAAGCTTGATCTGCGGAAAGAATTTCAAGTGCCACTGACGGAGAGTGCTAAGGAAGTTTCAGATGTTGTTGTGCCTAAATCACTTTACTAGCAAAATGTCATGCCATATGAGATGAAGAACAGTCCTATGATGCCAGCGTTTAACCAATTCTACCGTTAGAGATATTGATGGCTGGGAAGCATATAATAATGATGGCATAATCTACAGCAACGATAGGGATGAGCATATGAAGATAACAATAAAGTATTTCGAACGTTTGAGTGATGCAAAATTTCCAGACAACCTGGCTAAAAGTGAATTTGGGTGTGCTGCAGGGACATATTTTGTGTCATGTTGTAACCTAGTGTCAAATTGAACCTGATGATGTTAAAGTATGAACTTTCCTTGATCATAAAACATACAGCAGTTAATGCATTTTTTTTCAGTATGGCTAGTTATAAAAGAATATTTAGTCCTAACGTTTCTCTTTGTAGTAATCATTATCTCAGACTTAAAAAAAAAAAAAAAAAAAAAAAAAAAATTGTCTGGATTTTTTAATGCCAATTACAGTCAGCTGTTGATACTAGTGACAATGCAGCCGATGGGGTATTATTACAAGATGAACATAGTGGTATTTAACGTATTATTTTCTATTTCTCAAGACAAATTTTTAAAAAATCAGAGAAATTACTGTGCAGTAGAGCAAGAATGCTTAGCATTAATTCAGGCATTATATTATTTTGAGGTGTATGTAACTCCATTATCTTCAATTAGATCCTTCTCTCTGGTTACGAATTACTTTCTTTTTGCCTACACATGACCGAATAGTCTGCCCTATTCCTTACATACTCTCCTCTGTCATCATATACCTGACAAAACTGAGATTACCAAATAT